>NC_046663.1:116599849-116604833 GCF_010883055.1 Belonocnema kinseyi
AAAATTAAAATTCGAAAATTTTTTCTAAAGCCTCCAGGGGACTTCGTTTTCGCACGAAAAAATTTTATGTGCCCTTATTGCATCCGGACCCACAATTAAGGACTTGGATATGGAAGAAGGGCACATAAGCCAAAGCAGCGCTTCGAGAAAATTAAGGAGAAAGTTTTTGTTTTAGCATAAGTACGTGAAAACTTGTACAATATATAAACTGTATTTTCAATAGGCATATAAACTTATCTTTAAAGAATTCATACGCAAAATTATTACTTAATCATGTTAACTTTATAATATTACAGTTTAAAAAAATTTGGCTATATGCCCTTTTTCCATAAATAGAATAATATCGTTAAAAAAGTTAATATATCGGTTTTTTATTGGAATGAGAAAATTCACAATGATTTCTCGTGTTTTTCAATTGCTAGGAAGGTCTCGCTAATACTATTACTCACATTTAAAGCTTCTAGAACATTTTTTCGGACACTTTATGGCCATGCGAATTTTAAAATATCCTTTATATGATATATGTAAAAGCCATGCCTACGTCGTTTAACATAATTTACGTAAAAAGGGCATATGGGCCTATGTGCCCATCTTTCATCCAAAGCCTTAATTTTTTTATGCCCTGTGTGATTAGAAAATCCCTAGACTTTTCCCTACTTTTCGCATCTAGGGAGAAAATGGTAAAAGCTCGAAAATTCTAGCAGTCAAATTTAAATTAAGAGCGCAAAACTGCAGAGGAAATAGCATTTTTCTTATTTTTTGCTTTATAATTCAGTATAACATGCGCAAGACCTTCAATTTCCGTAGATTTATCCTATCTAGGGAAAACCACAAGCACCCTGGGAAATTTTTGTGTATGAATTTGATCTGTAAGAGTCACAACACATACGAATATGACACCAGTACATTTATTCTTCTGTAGAATGGTATTATCAAACTAATGTTCAGAATAGCTCTAGTTTTTTCCTATTTTCTGCATCTAAGGGATACTGAGACGTGTAGGACAAATTCTGAGGCCATATTTTGATTCAGCGGCTCAAAATCCACAAGGGAGGCCTAGTCACTTGTCTCGTGCAGATAACTTTTTTTGTGTGGGCCTGTGTTATTTTCAATTGAAAAGTTAACTATTATATTTTTGGTTGACAATGATTCTCTTTTGGTTAAAATTTCCTCTGTTTGGTTACAAATTTAATTGTTTTGTTGAAAATCTAATACTTCGATAAGAGTAATATTTTTTGGTCAAAGATGCAACTGTTTTCTTGAAAATTCGTTTTTTTTCAATAGAAAATCTGTCTCTTTAGATTAATAATTAATCTTTTGTTAGAAGACTCATCCTTTTCATTGAAAATTCATCTTTAATGGTTGAAAGTTTACTTTTTGTTGTTGAAACGTTTACTATTATATTGTTGGTTCCTTTTCCGTCTCTTTTGGTTAGAAATTTAATTATTTTGTTTGAAAGTTCAGCTATTTTGTTAAAAAGTCATATTTTTTTGGACGAAAGTTAATTAACCTTAGAATAATTTTCTATCCGTTGGACAGTCTAAGATTTCGTCCAATTTTTTAATTCCTATTTTCGTGTAGAAGTGAATCTATTTCTACCTTTTCTGAAATATAAGATAGCCCTTTCTTCTTAAATCTCAGTCTTTCTACCTAAATTAATCAACAGCTTAGCCACCTCTATCCTTTTGTATGCGTTAGGCAATCTTAAATTCTGTCCATCCTTTTTAATCCCTATTTTCCTATTCGAATGAATCCATTTCTATCTCTTTTTTAAATATAAGATTGCCCTCCCAAATAAAAATGCTTCGACTTGAGTTCGACTTGAATTGCCCACAATCAAGACATGCTGAAGTCGAAAAGTTCGACTTGAGAATGTTTCAGTTTTCAGACGGAGCCAGACTTTAATTTATGTCTTGGAGACAAGTTTCTATGTCCTTAATACATAAATTTATCTCTTGAGTCAAATTTTTGTGACTCCAACACGAGCGGTTTATAACTTCGAGTGTATACCTGTCTTAACAAAAAGGGTCATTCTGACTATCATAAAAGCTAATCTTTGTTAATGATTAAACAATCTTGTATACATGTTTGACGATGATACCGAAAAAGTTATTTGTTTTTACGTATTTCTAACGGCTTAGGAGATTCTTCTAGTGAGTTAAAATTTTTATTTTTGTTAAACAAATTTTTAAGGGTTATACTTATCAGAACCCACAGATTCTAAACTTTTTAATAAAAAATAACTAATCTAATAATTACAAATTTTTAATTTACCAATTTTAATCTCATTTATGAACCGAAGAAGGTTCGACCATCTCAGCCAAGTCAAGGCTTGACTTGAGACAAGTAAACATCATCTTAGCCGAAACAAGTCTCGACTTGAGACAAGTAAACGCCGTCTTAGCAAAGACGAGGCTCGACTTAAGACAAGTAAACGCTGTTTTAACTGTCATGGCCATAAAAGTAAGACGAAGGCCTATGTCTCGACTCAGTTTTGAGCCGCAGCCAGACATCGATGTCTTGGAGATGAACTCAAGATTTAACCCAGTCGAACTCAAGCCGAAGCATTTTCACTCGGGCTATCTTCTTGAATTGCAGTCTTTCTATTCAGTTGAATCCATTTATATCTTTCTTTAAATATGAGATAGCCGTATCTTCTTAAATACTACAGGGTCCGGCACTCGAAGTGTAACCAACTTCAGACCGCTCGCACAGCTGACGCATGAGGATCAGCTGTGTAAAAGTTTGCTAAATGACAGTTCGGAGTATTGTTAAAAAGCGCGTAAAAGCATTTTGCTAAAAGTGAACGCGAAAAAAAATCAGTGATAGATTAAACGTAATAGTGTGATTGCTTTATATTTATCTGGAAAATTACAACCAGCGATTGTTCGTGAGCTCAATCGCCTTAAAGTGAATAAACTTTCTTTTTATCGCACCATAACTCGTTACAATAATACTGGTAACGTCGCAAAACGTCATGGAGGTGGTCATCAAAAGACTGAAACGTCACGTGAGATGGTTCAAAAAGTGAAGCAGCGACTTGACTGAAATCCCCGACGGAGTGCTAATCAAATGGCAAAAGAACTGAAAATATCCGTCTATAGAATCCGCCGCATACTGAAAAATGATCTCAAGGTCAAGCCTTACAAGATCTAAAAGGGTCATGATCTCACACTGAAGCAGCAACAAGTTAGACTTGAGAGAACGAAGCAGTAGCTTCGCTTGGCCGAAAGCGGATAATTTTCGAACATTGTGTTTGTTTACGAGAAATTTTTTCCAATTGAGCAATTCGTAAACTCTTAAAACGATAGAGTTTAATTGACCGACCGTTCATACGAGAATTTGAGTCATCGATTTGTTACCAGGAGTCAGCACCCGCAACAGATAATGGTTTGGGCCGCTGTAACCACAGATGGTTGATCTCCAATCGTTTTCATCGAACCTGGCGTGAAGGTAAATACCAAATATTATCGGGAAAGTATTCTGGAGGTTGCTTTGGACCCGTGGGCGGACAAACATTTCGGTGGTAGACCATGGACGTTTCAAACAGGACTCGGCACCGTCTCACAAAGCTCGAGTGAACCAAGAATGGCTGAAAAAAAACGTTCCGAACTTCATAACGTCCACACAATGGCTCTCGAATTCGCCAGAGGCGAATTCAATGGATTATTCTCTTTGGACCATTTTGGAGAGCAAGGTCCGAACTAAAAGATACACCAGTCTCGAGACGCTGAAGAAAGCCATTGTCTGCGAGTGGGCCAAGATACCTGCAAGTCACATTCAGGCAGCTTGCGATTCGTTTTTGGACCGTCTCAAGGCCATACTCAAGGCAAAAGGTGGTCATATCGAACAAAAGTGAATTGATTCTGAATTTTGTATTATTTTCACATATTTTGTACTTTGAATTAAATAAAAGTAACTTTCCAAACTGAATTTATAGCCTTTTTAATTGGTTACACTTCGAGTGCCGGACCCTGTAGGCGTCCTATCCAAACGAATCCTCCGCTTATCCATGTCTATCCTTAGCGAAGCGCGCGCTAGTCGACGTTACTCCCTGACTTAGTACCGGCAGGTTCCCAGTAGGTGGCTGGCTGTAAAAGTCAGACACAAGTGAAATCATTTGCACCGTCTGTAACTGAAGGGTCAGTAAACGCCTTTGCAGAGTTTAAGCTTTGACTCGTATGTCATAAAGCTAGGGAATTTTGTTGTTCGGAATATAAACTCTTGCTGGTTTAATACTATTTTGCGGGAGTTTGAAATTCGAAATATATTATTATTTTCGAAACTCATAAGAACTACATTTTTGAGTGGATTCAAATGGATAGAAATTAAAATGATGTATCTTTGATAGTGTGTAGTCTCGGATAGATAAGGATAGGCATTTGTGAACAACAAAGATAGAAAAAGATAGGCCCATGGGACCACAAGAATTAGTGATAGAGAAAGATACACAGTTGTGAACACAATGGGTAGAAAAAGAAAGACAGTTGTGACTATAAGGTATAGACTCGTGGATACAAAGAGATAGATCTAAATAGACGCGACAGATAGGGCGGAGAAAGAAAAAGATAGAATTTGTGGATTGCAAAGTGTGCATTTGGGAAGGATTGAATATCTCTAACTTTTTCTTTCGTTCGGTTTTGATTCCTCTAGAATCAAACCGAAGGGCCTATGACAAAGCCACCGAACGCGTCCTCGGGTTGCGGATAGAGGGTCCCTGTACCAAGGGTTTCTGCTGAATATGGTTACAAAAATAAATAGGCAGTCGCGGACGGTGACTCTGGAATACCAGGCGACCTCTCAGAGTAAGCAGCATATCCTTGCATGCGGGGCTCTACAAGGATGGACGAACCCCTTTCCCTAGCTTCTCGCGGGAACAACTATGACAACACCAAACATAGTTGTAGTAAGTGCGGTTCAAAACAACAGAACGCGCAGGGCTCCCGACAATGGGTCGGCCAACAATGCCGACCAATCTAGAGCT
>NC_046663.1:116604933-116614016 GCF_010883055.1 Belonocnema kinseyi
AAAATTAAAATTCGAAAATTTTTTCTAAAGCCTCCAGGGGACTTCGTTTTCGCACGAAAAAATTTTATGTGCCCTTATTGCATCCGGACCCACAATTTGCCTGCACGAAACAAGTGACTACGCTACCCTTGTGGATTATGAGCCGGTGAATCCAAATCTGGCCTCAGAACTTGTAGTACACGTTTCAGTTTTCACCTACATGCAGAAAATAGACAAAAACCTAGGGATATTCTGGTCGTTATTTTGATAATACCAGTGTGCGCGAAAATAGACAGATAGATGTTATATTCTTAAGTGCCGCGACTAATAGAGACTTAATTTGTACACTGAAATTCTCTAGAGTGCCTTCCGTTTCCCCTAGCTTGGGTACTTCTAGGGAAATTGAAGGTCTTTCTCATATTATGTAGATTTGTACCGGAAAAACTAAGAAAAATGCCATATCCTTTGCAGGTTTGCGTGCTAAATCTAAATATGATCCCTAAATTTTTCGGGTTTATTCCAATTTCTCTGTAGATGCAAAATGTAGGAAAAAGCCTAGGGAATTATGGGTCACACAGGCCCACCAAAAAAAAGTTGTCTGCACGGGGAAAGTGACTGATTTCACATGCGAAACTGTAAAGGATATAAGGTGTTTGTTATTTTTCCCCGTGTAAATCTATATAATCTGAGAAAACCCTTCAATTTCCCTAAGATTACTCAAGCTAAGGAAAATAATGGACACACCAAAGAATTTCTGTGTACAAATTAAGTCTTTAGAAGTCGTTGCGCTTAAGAATATAATGTCGATGTGCCTATTTTCGCGTAAATTGGTATTTTCAAAATAAAGTTGATATTTTTTTGCTTTCTTTTTCTCTCGAATAATATATAATACGTTACCCAAAAACTAACCCTAAGTCATACGTGCCCTCTTCTCGTCATCAAAAACGTTGTAAAAGTTGGAAAACCACCTTGAAGAATCCAAAAATGATTTACAACTCCAAATTGATTACACGGCACTTCAAAATTTCCCCCTGTTTATACTTTTATACTTTTATACTTTTTTGCTCTTTTTTGCTCTTCGATAATATACAATACGTTACCCAAAAACTACCCCTAAGTCATACATTCCCTCCCCTCGTAATCAAAAACGTTTAAAAAGTGGAAAAACCACCTTGAACAATGCAAAAATGATTTAAAAATCCAAATTGATTACATTGCATTTCCAATCTTCTCCCTCTTCATAATTTTTCCCAAAAACTACCCTTCTATGTCAACGTGTACAGCGGAACATATATGGTATATGTATGAAAAAAGCATAAAAAATAATACAACTTAGAAAACACTGTTAATCGATACTTTTTTTTCTCTTTTTTTGCTCTTCAATAATATATAATATGTAACCCAAATACTACCCCTAAGTCATACATACCCTTTCCTCGTCATCAAAAACGTTTTAAAAGTTGGAAAACCACCCTCAACAATGTAAAGAAGATTTAGAACTCCAAATTGATTACATCTTCAAGCGGAAGATGTTCTATTGCATACGTTCACGTGAAAGGGTAGTTTTAGAAATATTATAATAAGACGGAAATTCTTAAGTGTCATGTAATTAATTTGGAGTTCTAAATCATTTTTACATTGTTCATGATGATTTTCCAACTTTTAAAACGTTTTTGATCACGAGGGGTGAGTATGTATGAGTTAGAGGTAGTTTTCAGGGAACGCATTACATATTATCAGAGAGCAACAAAAAGAAAAAATATATTAACTAACAGTGTTGTCTCAGTTGTATTATTTTTAATGCTTTTTCCATCCATATATATGATCCGCTGTATACGTTCACGTGGAAGAATAGTTTTTCGTGAAAATTATGAAGAGGGGGAAATTTTGAAGTTCCATGTAATCGATTTGAAGTCCTAAATCATTTTTGCATTCTTCAAGGTGGTTTTCCAACTTTTTAAACATTTTTAGTGACGAGGGGAGGGTATGTATGACTTAGGGGTCGTTTTTGGATAACGTATTGTATATTATCGAAGAGCAAAAAAAAGAGCATCAAAATATCGACTAACAGTGTTTTCTAAGTTTTATTATGTTTTATGCTTTTTTCATGCATATAACACATCGTTCAATAATTCCCGAGACTAACAACGAAAACAACATTTTTTTTTAAAAAATCATTTTTATTCATCAACATAATCTCCTTTTAGAGTGACACAATCTTTCCAAGGCCTTTCCAACATTTCTATACCATGTTTACAGAAAGATTTATCCTTTGCTTCAAAATAGGCTTCAGTTTCGGCAATGACCTCCTCATTCGAGCCAAATTTGTTTCCCTGGAGCATTTTTCTGAAATCAGCAAAGAGCCAGTAGTCGCTAGGGGCTAAATCTGGCGAATACGGGGGGTGGGGAAGCAAATCAAAGCCCAACTCGTTGATTTTGCCCTTGTTTTCATGGACTTGTGGCATGGTGCATTGTCTTGGTGAAAAAGGATTTTTTTCTTCTTCATGTGCGGTCGTTTTGCTACGATCTCCTCCTTCAAACGTACCAGCAAGTCCATATAATAATCACTATTGATCGATTTACCTTTTTCCAGGTAGTCAATGAAAATGACGCAATGTGTATCCCAAAAAACAGACGCCATGACTTTGCCAGCAGACTGCTGCGTTTTTGGACGCTTTGGGTGGCATTCGCCAGCCTTGCGACACTCAGTCGATTGCCGTTTCGACGCAGGAAATCCTTTTTATTGCGAGTAAATAGCGATAAACAGCTCTCTGAATCGTCGATACGTTGCTTTTTTTTGTTCCATTGAAAGCAATCGCGGTACCCACTTGGAAGAAACCTTTTTCATGCTCAATTTTTCATGAGGGATTGTAAATACGCTTCCAGGTGATATCTGTGTCATTTCTACAATCTCACGGACCTTTACTTTGCGATTTTTCATTACGATTTTTAAAACTTCACTCACATATTCCGGTGTAACGGCTTCCAATGGCCTACCCGAACGTTCCGCATCGTTTGTGTCCGTACGACCACGCTTAAACTCAGCATACCAACGACAAATCGTTGATTTGGATGGAGAGGAGTCCGGGTAACATTTTTCAAGCCACTGCTGGGCTTCTACGGTGTTTTTACCCATAAAAAACAATGTTTAATCAACACGCGAAACTCGCTTTGTTCCATTTTTCAAACAAATTACAAAGTGACTTTACTCTAGCCTCCATAACTCTGCTGTTTGTGGTCCAATCGACGTGAAATTTTTACACGTTTCATGCGAAGGTTCGCACTCTAGGAAAACGTGGCTAGTTTGGTACTACTCATTTTTGCATCCTTCAAGGAGGTTTTCCAACTTTTAAAACGTTTTTGACGACGAGGGGAGAGTATGTATGACTTAGGGGTTGTTTTTGGGTAACGTATTATATATTATACGAGAGAAAAAAAGAGAAAAAAATATCAACTAAAAGTTTCTTCTAAGTTTGATTTTTTTAGTGCTTCTTTCATACATATATATGTTCCGCTGCATACGTTCATGTGGAAGGGTAGTTTTGGAAAAATTATAAACGGACCTAAATTTTCAAATGTCATGTGATTAATCTGAAGCCCTAAAACATGTTTACATTGTTGAAAGTAGTTTTCCCATTTTTAAAACGTTCTTGATCACAGGGGGTAGTTGTATAAGACTAGGGGTAGTTTTTTAGGAAACGTAAATTATGTCATCATAGAGCAAAAAAAGCAAAAAATCTCCACTTATCGTTTATCGCATTATAATCATTTATAGTGAGTTTTCGTAGGTGGCGCACAGTGGGAAAAAAGCACCTTTTTTGGACAAAAATCGACCGATAGTGCAATTCTTAACGGATTTTGATGTTTTTTTTTAGAAATGACCGTAAGGCTTCCAGTTATAACAAGTAACTGCGGATATTTTAATTCGACTTAACGTAAATTTTTTACTGAACAACAAAGTTACAACTTTTTGTTGCTAAACTTTTCCGTGATACTATTTTTTCTAAGACTTTCAAATTCATTAAAAAAGGTCATAAATCAATTAAATAAGTAACAAAGAATAATTTCCAGTGGGTTAGAGTGACTAAAAAAATGGTCAATAATGTTATAAGCAAATTAATTCACAAAAGTCATTTTTTCGTGATTCGCAATGATTAGCTAATTTTAACTCATAGCTTTTGTATAAAGTATCACAGATAATGATTTGTGCTTACAATAATTTAGGAATAGATAATAATTGCCAATTATTTAAACAGTTTTTATAAACAAATGCACATTTTGACCATTTTTTTATAAATATCTCTGATTTTTGCGGAATCAATGAAAAATATCTTGCAAAAGACTCTTTGCTGACATATTTTCAATAGTGATAGAAACGGGTAATTATTTTTAAAAAATTATGAACAATTGCACATTTTTACCATTTTTTTTAATAGGCTAGATTTTTTTGCAGAATGAACTGAAAATTTCTTGTCAAAGACTGCTTGCAAATAAATCTTTCTTGAAGTGAAATAAAACAAATGAAGAAAGCAAAATCAGGAACGACTTGAGGTTGCTGCAGCTAACAATAAATAAAGTTTTTCGTATCAACTATACCTGAAAACAGTTGAATGTAGCAGGAGCAACTTCAAGTCGTTGTTGATTTCTTATTCTGTTTTTATTTTATTTTGCTTCATGCAAGACGTTCACAAAGAGACTGCGTGTTTCTATGGAGATATTGAGGGAATCCTTCGAAGTATTTTTTAACATGGAATACACAATAAAAAATCAGCACTTATGTGACATCATTTGGAATAGCGATCCACAATCAAAATGTAACAAAGTAGATTTGATTTTGGATAATATTAATGCCACGTCTTCTCTTGATGAATGTCAGTTAATGGTCATAAGAAAAAAATTGGTTGACTCTTTTATGCCTTTATATAATAGAAAATGGAAAAGTGTCTGTAGGAAAAAAGCATTGTTTGTTCAAAATCATGCTGCATTCTTAGAAGCAGAGTTCAAGGTACCTTTTCCTTGCCCACCTATTCAAACAAAAGGTTTAACTAATGTTCTAAAGAGAAGAAGACCACGATTGTTATTTGAAGATGGATACGAAAAGACGAAGAAAAGGTGCGTCCAAGAACTTGCTTCAAATTATAGCAAGGAAGAATTATCCAAAGCACTTTCATTTATCAAAAATGAGTCCGATAGCGAATCTGGGACGCAGTTTCGTAAGGAAGATGATGACGAGAATAAATTTCAAAGAATCTTAGCGACGTACGTGGATTTAGGTCTGTCGAAGAGGAAATACGAAAAGCTAACAAAGTACAATGAAGAAATAACTGGTAATGATTCATATCCGCCGTATTTAAAGATCTCCGAAGCGAAAAAAGCTTGTTATCCAGGAAACGGTGAGCATATAGAGACATCTAATTTAGGAGCAAGTGTCCATTTCATAAGTTTACTGGGTCATACAGTTAAGCGAATCTTGTTGCAAATGGAAAAAGATGGTCTCGCTAATCATTTTTGTAAAAAACTAGTGCTCTTTGAAAAGTGGGATATGGACGGTGCTTCTGCGCGTCAGATGACACGGCAAAAGTGGTCGAAGAAGAGTGATGATGTTGATGCAAACGATGAATCTTATAACAGTGATTCTGAGATTGAAGAAAACATCAGCTATCACAAGAGCCTTTTCACGGATATATCTTTTTTTTTTGATTTCCTTCGTCCCTCTTCAATTAAAAGCAGATGATGATATTATTTGGACGAACAAAACACCTTCATCTGTCAATTTCTGTAGAACAATTAAATTTAAATATCTTAAAGAAACTGATTCTCTTGTAAAGAAAGAGTACAAGTATCACATAAAGCTGCTGGAAAAAGTTCGTACCTATTCCATTGGTATCAGTGGAATGAGTTTTGATATCAGCTTTGACTTGAAGTGTACGATGATTGATGGAAAGGTATGTAATATTCTAACTGGACAGAAAGCATCTTCCCGCTGCAATATTTATGGAGTTAGAACAAAACATGTTAACAACTTACTATATGTAGCTAAAATTCTATGCAATGAGGCACATCATAAATTTGGTCTCTCGACGTTGCATGCCTGGATTCGTGTTCTGGAATATTTGTTACATGTTTCCTAAAATATGGATTTTAAAAAGTTTTCCTCAAGAAAAAAGGAAGAAAAGGAAATGAAAAAATCAAGAAAGGAACGTATTCAGATACAATTAGGATCGAAACTGGGTTAAACAGTTGATGTGGTGAAGCAGGGTTATGGAACAACAAATAGCGGAAATGATGCCCGTTCCTTTTTGGGAAAAGCTAAATCGGTTGTTAAAATAACCGGTTTGGATCAAGATCTAATCACCAGATTCTACGATATATTACAAGTTATAACGTGCGGAAGGATAGTTAATTGTGCGAAATTGAAGACTTACTGTTTGGAAACCGCTGATCTTTGCATAAATTTTTATCTTTGGTATAAAATGCCACCATCAGTACATAAGCAGTTAAATGGTTGGTATTCAGAAGAGTCGCAAGAGGGAAACAATAATATCTTTAGAAAAGTTAGAGCTAATTACAGCAGAATGTCTGATAGACAAATGACGAACCTAGATGTTCTTCATCATCTTCTGCTCCATTCGGGCCCTTTGATAAGCAGTTATAGAAAAGTAGAATGCAGGAAGATGAAACCTCTGTCAGAAATGGCTGAAAGCATGACAATCTCCAAGGAGTGAGCTCGATTCTTACTTACTGAAGGATAAATGCCTACCTAAATACGGCCCTTTTCAGGGCCACATGAGTCAAAAATAGCTGAAAGTATCACAATCTTCAATGAGTGAGCTCAATTCTTACTTACTGAAGCACGAATGCCTACCTGAAAACGGCCCTTTTCAGGTCCACATAAGTGAAAAATGGCTGATCAATAAGTGAGCTCGATTTGCATTCACTGATGCACGAATGGCTATAAACAATATGACAGCAAGGATTCTGTTGCAAGACATTTCAAATTGATTCCGCAAAAAAAAATCTAGCCTATACATGAAAAAATGGTCAAAATGTGCAATTGTTTAAAAAATTATGAATTTTTGTCACTATTAAAAATATGATAGCAAAGAGTCTTTTGAAAGACATTTCGAATTTATTCCACAAAAAAATCAAACCTATACTTGAAAAAATGGTCAAAATGTGCATTTGTTTATGAACATTGTCTAAATAATCAACACTTTTCGATCACTATGAAAAATATTACAGAAAGTTGTGTTTGGTAAGACATTTCAAGTTGATTCCGCAAAAAAGTCAATCATATTCATGAAAAAATGGGTTAAAATGAGTTAATCATTGCGAATCACGAAAAAATTACTTTTGTGAATTAATTTGTTTATAACATTATTAACAATTTTTGTAGTAACTCTAACCCACTCGAAATTATTTTCAGTTACTTATTTAATTGATTTATGACCTTTTTTTAATGAATTTGAAAGTCTTAGAAAAAATGGTATCACGGAAAAATTTAGCAACAAAAAGTTGTAACTTTGTTGTTAAATAAAAAATTTACGTTAAGTCAAACTAAAATACCCGCAGTTACTTGTTATGACTGAAAGCCTTACGGTCATTAATAACAAAAAACATCAAAATCTGTTAAGAATTGCACTGTCGGTCGATTTTTGTCCAAAAAGGTGCTTTTTTCTCACTGTGCGGCGCTGAGTGGACATCCTGCTAGCGCCGCCACCCTTTTCTCCGAAGTTTAAAGAGCACAAAATTTTTTTTAGCATAAAATTAGCAAAAACAAGCAAAAAAAATATGGCCTATTCCATTTTATAATTTTCCTTGGTGGCGGCGCTGAGTGGACGGTCCTATCTTCGGGCCCATTCTGGCCATTTTTCGATCAACGCATGATTCAAATTGATAATTTGTTCTCAATAGCGTTCCATATTCCCCGTCTGACCAGGTTTTAATACCTCGAAGTACACCACACCACACTGGTTCCACCAAATACAGAGGATTATCTTACGACGAAAGCGATTTGGCCTTAGAGTCGATGGGCCGACTTCACCAGGTGAAAGCCATAATTTTTTCCGCTTCGGGTTCTCATAATAAATCCATTTTTCGTCCCCCGTGACAATTCGATGCAGAAAAGATTTCCTTTCGAACAGTTCAAGAAGAATTTCACACATGGTTTTTCGATTTTCCATTTGTCTACCGTTCAGTTGGTGTGGTAGGCGTTTTCCATACTTTTGGATTTTTCGCATGGTTTTTTAACGTTGGCAAATTGCACCTCGGGTCACATTTGGTGTTTGTGCCAATTGTTGTTGCGATTGGTTTGGCTCTTCATCCAATAACGCCTGCAAATTCCTCGTCTTCGAACTTTTTCGCTGCACCGGATGTGCATTGTCTGTTAAATCGAAATCTCCACTTTTATATTGACGAAACCATGTCTCACATGTTCTAATCACTGAAGCATGTTCACCATAAGTTTCTAACAGCAATCGAAAAGCAACGAATGCCGCAAACACGATTTACTTGGAACGAAACTCGACATATTCACTGAGTTAAACAACTATGATACTATTATTTTGGCAGAATGGAATTGAATATGGCATAGATGCCAAATCATAGAAATGTATACATATCTCTAGCGAAATCTATGAGTAAACCCGGCATGCTTCAACTCACACCCCTGGTAAAACTTAAATGAGTATAATAATTAAAAACGGATCATTTTCGCCAGATCATGGATTATAAGAATCCAAAAAATGGCTTCGCTTGCGATCATTGCGATCATTGTCAACCATTTCTAAATATGTACCTTCTCGAATTCGAACCACTCCGTTACCCGAATCACGTAAATTTATCGGATTTATTCGGATTGAATAAACGGATTAAGAAGATTTAAAATATGGGTTTGTGTTGAGTTGGCTTTTCTTACAGATACAAGATTGAAAAATTATATCGGATTGGTTTGAATTTAATTAAATACATATTTCGGAATGATTCGGATTGATTCAGAAGGAATTCGTATCCAAAACTTTCACCAGTGAAGTTTTTATTTTGTATTTGCGTGAACGTCGATCTGCCAAAAACTAGGTTTTGTTAAATCTTCAAATTATTTCACT
>NC_046663.1:116614116-116617829 GCF_010883055.1 Belonocnema kinseyi
TGGGAGTCTTAAAAAGTATCCCATTATGAATTTTGAAACAGTATTAAAAAAAGTACGTGATAATTCAAGATTTGATGCTTCAAGTTTAATATGAAATGATTTGAGTAGGATCACAGAGAAAAAACACTTAAGGTTTCTTTTCGATACACAATTTAGGGATCGTCAATATATTACGTAAGACATTTTTCTTTTGTTTATATCGCTGTATCCTTTTCAACTTGATAAAAATATTATTTTCATCTTTATTCAAACAACAAAAAAACGTCTTACGTAATATATGGACAATCCCTTAAGAGAAAGATTGGGGACGACAATGCTAGAAGAAAAGGAAAAAATCTAAACATTGGCGGATTATGAGAAATTCTAAAGAAAAAAATTACTTTAAACCATCATTTCTCTAATTTAAAAAGAATATAATTTGTAAAAGGTTTACAGGGAAAATAAGGCTCTCTGAGAAAATGATTTTCGCAAAGTTTCAGCTAATTCGTGACGGAAAAGTAAAAACGCCTTCATTCGCGCACCTCCTTTTTTGTTGAGTCATCCAAACTGTTTTTAGGTGAGCCCATCGTTTTGTTTAAGAAACCAAATATTTTGTTAATTCACAAAAAAAATGGTAAAGCTAACATAGCAACAACCAAATGATATATAAAGGGGTTTCCTTAATTATTTATATACAGTTGTAAATATTAAGAAGGCTATATCTGCCCTGACAATTTTCCTTACAAATTCTTAATTGGATTTATTCTTGATTTGATAATTAATTTTTTATTCTTTAAGGGTCACTGACAACAAGTTATGAACTTTATCCCAGCTGTTTTAACAAATTGCATTCTTAATGAGATTTAAAAAATAATAATAGGATATAGAACTTACATCGACGCAGTTTTTAACAAATAAGTTTAAAATTTTAGTTTCTTTTTCTTTAGTAAAAATAAAAGTTAATTAAAAATTATAAAAGTGCTAAATTATGCTTAAAATTCTGTCCCTAGGTTTTTGTTCCTTATCGGTAACACTTATTTTTTAGTTTAGTACGTAGAAAAATAACATTAGAATATATATTTTTTAAATCCCTAATTTTTTACTCGCGTGAGTATTAAAAAAAGCACAAGAATGTTAATTTTTCCTTAGTTGCAAAAATGGTCTGAAATGTGCATCGAGTGATATTCGTGTTGCCGAATTTAATGACACTTTTTAAAATTATTCCTAATAAAATAAGAACGGAAATAAAAATGTGGATACGCTGCTAAATAGATCGCGAAATATTTCAAGTATTTCTAACGATTTTTAGGTAAATATATTTTTTATGTGCTCCACCATGTATTCACATTTCAGCACCACCCGTCCCGCTTGAACTGTCAAAACTGGTTGAAATATGTTGACGCCTTTATGAAAAGGGACCTTACGGCCATTATAGATTCAGGTATAGGGGCATATAGGAGTATAAATTCCCAACATTTCAGGCCCGAAATTGGGCGATGGTCAATTCCGCCCCAGCTACCTGTGTACCGTCCCCCACTACGCGGCTTCCCCTCACACCGTCGAGCTGCTGCCACTGAGCTTGGTCAGCGGGGGGCCTTTGTTCCTAATGAGGCCTAATATGGAATATCAAATTTTTTAAATTTCACACTTAGTAAATCACAAATATGATATTCGAAATCTACGAATTATAACGATTCCAACGATATGTTGTTTGACTCATAGAGTTGAAAAAAAGTTTATACATGTTTGAAACGAAAGATAATATGTTCCTTCGTTTAGAATATTTGGTGGCCCTGAAAAGGGCCTGTTTAATGTGTAAATACGCTATTATACTACTACTACTACTAACATCTGGAAAAAACGTTCTGATTATAAATGATTGCATAAATTCCACTTAATCTTATTAATAGCGTATGCGATCAGTTCAGTGAATGCGATAATATGAAGATACCGATTTTACAAAATAGAAACGAGAAATCTTTCCGAATTCGTAACCATCAATCTGATTTTGAATAAATTCACGCTTGTTCTTGGAGTAAGAATTCTGGTACTGGAAAGGTGAGTCAATGCTATTGCACTTGAAGTAAGTTCCCGTTTGAACTTCGAGCAGAGTTTCAATAGTTTTGAAAATTGAAGGATGTGTGTGATAAAATGAATAGTTAAAGTGAGAATGGATAATAGCGTATTTACAAATTAAATAGGCCCTTTTCAGGGCTACCAAATATTCTAAACGAAGGAACATATTATCTTTTGTGTCAAACATGTATAAACTTTTTTTCAACTCTATGAGTCAAACAACATATCGTTGGAATCGTTATAATTCGTAGATTTCGAATATCATATTTGTGATTTACTAAGTGGGAAATTTAAAAAATTTTATATTCCATATTTTAGGCCTCATTAGGAACAAATGCTCCCCGCTGACCAAGCTCACTGGCAGCAGCTCGACAGGGTCAGTAGACGCCGCGTAGTGGGGGAACGGTACACAGGTAGCTGTGGCGGAATTGTCATCTGTCCCCGAAATTAACCCCCTTAGTTGAAAAATGATTCACGGGGGCATTTTTGATGTTGGAACTTCGGAAAAACGCTTTTAAACTTGGCGAGTGCCATAAGTACACATATTATATTTTGTTTTTAAACCTGCAATATACCTACTTCTACTTACTATCTGGTTATGAGTACAGTCCCAATTATTTCGCTTTAGGTCTTAGTATTATCGCTCACTCAAACTCGAAAATAATAATTTTGACCTCGACTTAGATAAACGCGAATATCTCCGAAACTAGAACCAGCTACAAGAGTCCTTTTCATGCGCACCCCCACATATCAGTCAAAATTCAACGGAGAAAGAACTATTTTTTTTTTCTTCAAAGGAAAACTTTTCAACTCTAAATAAATATGTTAAATAAATAATACTTATTAAATTATTATATCCTCATCCTAATGAGAAGGTATCTTTTTATTTTGGTTTTATGTGAGTATATATGTATATTTTGCTAGTATTCTAAAGAATTTTTAATAAGTACATTGCTGGAAAATAAAAGAGATTGAGATTTGCAAAGATCCGCTTGTACCTGTACAGAAATGCCATTTTAAACACTGAGAGACTTTCAGTTGCATAAATAATCAAAACGTTTAAAACCTTAGTATTCTACAATGTCAAAACACGGAAAAAAGTGATGCGTTTCAAAAATTAACATAGTAATTTTCAACTCGCGAATTTCATATTTTTATTACAATAAGTAGAAAAAATCTTGCACCATTTATCATAAAAAGTATGAATATTTGATATTCCGTATATCAAAGTCAACGATCGATTTCAAGATCACATTAAAATAATACATTTGAAAGACTAAAAACAATATTTTCAAACTTTCGTAGCAAGAATATGAGAATCTCAAATCCACTATACGAAAAATTCTGACTCATCGTTAGAAAGAATCGTTCTCAAGAAAGAAGCATAATTGTAGTGGAAGAGGTGAACAACACACTACTAACACACTTATAGACCGTGGGCTGACAACGTAAATGGGAGCGTGATACGGATAAGGCCAATTTTCACATGAGATGTTCGTCTGATGATGAGGAACGTAAAAATGGATGCCTGGCAGGTATGAGTGGATGCGTTCACGTGTGGCGACCTGTCAAAGGTGCGAATTTTTGGCAGTTAACTTACGTGACTCAGATAAGGTTGAAAATTGGTGTACATGTAGGGGCTGACATTAGAAATAGCA
>NC_046663.1:116617929-116627115 GCF_010883055.1 Belonocnema kinseyi
CATATTTTCATTGGTATATAATTTTTTGATAAAATTGATACTTTTGGAGAAAACATCGATTAAAGAAATACCATAACAATAAAAAGCCTTTTTTATTGACAATAAGTGAATTTTTCGAAAATCATTAAGAGACAAAAGGTACTCTATTACAGGTATGCTCCAAGATGAATAAGAAGTATTTGTTCAAAATGTTAATATTTAGCAAGTTATTCGCATTTTCCTTCTTTTTCCCATTTTTTCAATCACCTGCTGTATCTTTAGCAATTTAAAAGAATGTGTGCTCAAAATTAGTACACGAATAACGTAAGTCTTGTGCAATGAATTGGCGTCAGCCACTTTCAATTAAAACAATAACTTATTCTGCTATAAATAATAATAATCAGTGTCACGTTCTCAGCTTCTGATTATCGTAGAAAGTTGTAATAAAGATGAATATGATTATAAAAATTAAACAACAAAATCGCTTTACTTTAAAATACCCATTATTTATTATTGTTAAAGTTTATGTTTTGTCGTCGAGATACGTTCGATCTTTATTACCGTGACGAATGTCAAGTTTCCCAGACCCATCGTGGGTCATTGGCTTATTCAGCGTCAACTTGTTATTTTAAAACCTCAATACGACCATTTTTTACTGAGATATCGAACTTTCAATCAAAAAGGACCCTTTTGCCTTTGATTGACGATATCTCAGCAACCAATGTTCGCACGGAAAATGTAAGAACAGTTCTGAAATCTGGAACAAATTTCCTACAAGATTCTGCCACGAGCTTGGATAAAATTTTCTTTTTATCCATGGCATACATGTAAAATACAGGAAAAAAGGGTAATTTGTGGTTTTACAGAACATCCACGCCTACATTTTAAATCTTCATCAAATTACTAATGTTGGATGAGCCTTTTACAGTTAAATAACCCCCCAAAATCCCTGCTACGTAACATTTCGATCTAACGATCCGTTTCCTTGTTGCAAACTGTCTTTTTCTGTCTGTGTGTGTAGGAGTGTATTTGTCTGTTTGTCTTATGTTTCTGACTATCCATTTTTAATTTAATTAAAATTAAAGTTGATGAACCAAATCGCGATTCGACTCTAAATCATACCTGTTTAGGAGACAAGTCTCTGTTCAATTTTCGTTCGAACTGAACACCTGAAAAAACAGTTTTTTCATAACTACTAGTAGTCTTGCGGGCGCCACGGCGCGCGCCTATTTATCTTTTTATAAAAAAGACTAAATGAAAGGCTTATCTTTTCTATGTTACACATATTTAATTAATGTTACAAAATATTAGTATGAAATAATAGAAGAGACCAAGGGATGAGTTCTGTATCTGAAATTGTAATTAATCTTTCATGATAGGATTTCAACCAATTTTATTTTTTTTTGGTAGAAAATGAAATTGAAGTATTCTATTCCAAATGAGCTTTTTTATTAAAAATTAATTTACACCTAATATTTATGAATATCATTTATTACAATTTTTTGACTCACGTTGAAGATAACCATATTCTTTCAATGATGAACTTTGCATTTTTTCACCACAATTTTTATAAATCAATTTAGCAAAATTTTTGAACGCTCATTATAATAATCAATAACCTTATAGATAGAAAGACACATGTAACAAGCTTGTTGCCACTCTGTATACTCTCCCCTAAAGATCTTGGTCAAGTCTCCCTAATATTACTATCGGCGAGAAAATTCGAGTCCTCTGGCTTTGGCGTTGAATAAGTATGTGAAGAAAAAATGATAGGTTAATGAAAGAGGTATCATTTTAAAGGTGCAAATGTTGTATGTTAATGAGCCGAAAAACAATATTACAAAAAATGATTTGTAACCTACAGTTATGAAAATCTGATGAAAAGTAAGGAAATTTGATAGCTTTTAAAAACAGTGAACTTTGAAGCATAGTTTTTTATTTAAATAATAATATGAAAAATTTGAAAAAATCCATAGTGGTGCATTACACATTTCTAAACAGATTGCAGTCGAAAAATTTACAAAATATAAATAATTGTTCGTTTTTTGTGAATAAATATTCGAGCGCACTATCTTCAGTTCTAATGAAAATAATGAAGTGATTTAAATTGTAGGTAGTTAGATGAACTATCTGTAATAATTTACAATTTCAAGGAAGTATGTGCTTCTTGTTGTCTTCGTACAAATTGCGATATTTGAAGTCAGTTTTTTATATAGGAAAGCAAGTGCGAGGGCCCAGCGTGGTGCCGTTTTTTCAAGGGATCGTCCTGGGTTTTCCTCAACCCGACCTTCCCAACTTGCACCTCCGAGCCTCACTCTGGACTTCAAACCCTTTCCCTGTATTGAGAAAAACCAAGGCTGATCCCCTGAAAAAACGGCACCACGCTGGGCTCTCGCACTTGCTTTCCTATATAAAAAACTGACTTCAAATATCGCAATTTGTACGAAGGCAACAAGAAGTACATACTTCCTTCAAATTGTAAACTATTACAGATAGTTCAACTAACTACCTACAATTTAAATCACTTCATTATCTTCATTAGAACTGAAGATAGTGCGCTCGCATATTTATTCACAAAAAACGAACAATTATTTATATTTTGTAATTTTTCGACGGCAATCTGTTCAGAAATGTGTAATGTACCACTATTAATTTTTTCAGATTTTTCATATTATTTTTTAAATAAAAAATTATGCTTCAAAGTTCACTGTTTTTAAAAGCTATCAAATTTCCTTACATTTCATCAGATTTTCATATCTGTAAGCTACAAATAATTTTTTGGAATGTTACTTTTCGGCTCATTAACATACAACATTTGCACCTTTAAAACGATACCTCTTTCATTCACCTCTCATTTTTTCTTCACATACTTATTCAATGCCAAAGCCAGAGACTCAAATTTTCTCGCCGATAGTAGTTCATGCGTTCAATGTCATACAAATTTTAGTAATAACTGTCTCATCATTCCGACTTATACAAAATCATTGCACTACTTTGTAAGGAATAACGCGATATAAGATTACTGTGCGAATTTTGATTACAAGAGTAGATAAAGCCTTACCAAGTCGGAAAAAAATTAAATTATTGAACACAAATTTCTGCCAATCGTCGAATCTCGGGATTAGTTCAGTCTCCCACTTTCCCCTGGAATTTTCACATTAAAGTTTATGAAAAACATAAATATTTTGTATAAAATTAAACAAATAATTATTATATTTCAAATTACATTGAAATTAATGAAATTTTGTATTAAAAATAGCACTTTCAACAAATAAATACTTGAAAACTTATCATGTGGGGTGAAGGTGTTGTGAAAAATGTGATTTGTGGTGGTAGATGGAGCCCAGTGGGCACAAGCGTTTAAGAACATCTTTATAACGGCTTAAAAATGTCCTAAGTCAGCCCATATAACGTTCCATAAACATACAATGTTCCCGAGACGTTTTAGACGTATTTTAAACATGAAACGTTTTTAGAACATTATTTGGTATGACTTAGGACAGTTTTCAAAACGTTCAAAGGACGTATTTTGATTTGTACGTCCAAGAAACGTTTTTAGGACGTTCCAATTACGTTCTAAAATGTTGTGCCCATTGGGAGGGTAAAGGTGTTATAACTGTTATACAGAAAAATAGTCAAAAGTTTAAGAATTAGGACAAATTTTTTTATTTTCTAACTGACAATTCTTTATTTGTTAAAAATTCTTCTTTCTTGTTAAAAAGTTAATAATTTTAGTTAAAAATTCATCTCTTTTGTTAAAAAATTTACTATTTTTTTGGAAAATTCTTTTTTTTTCGGAAATTCAACTATGACATTTTTGGTAAAAAATTAATTTTTTAAATTAAAGTGAGATCTTTTTTAGTTAAAAATCTAACTATTTCTTCAAACATTTAGGGATTTGGTTAAAAATTCGTCTTTTTTAGTAGAAAATTAATCTTCTTGTTTGAACATTCATCTTGCTGATTCAGGATTCAACAATTTTTCCGACCATTTTTTTTCAAAATCAATTTATTGAAGTGAAAATTTAACTTTACATTTTTGGTTAAAAATTTATTGATATTTTTAATTACATCTATTTCGGTTTAAAATGAACAACGATTTTGTACATAATTCAAAATTTTTTGTAGAAAATTAATATTCTTGACTCAAAATTAATATTTTTCATTAAGAATTCAGTTATTTAAAAAAAAATATTTTTCAGTTTGTCAAAAACCATAGCTAGTCAAAAATCATAGCTAGTCAAAAATTAATTTATATGAAATAAAATTAGATTCTATCATTTTTGGTAGAGAATTAATATTTGAAAATAAAAATTTTAATTACAAATTGATATTTTTGTGTTGAAAATTCAGTTATTTCTTTCAAACATCGTCTTTTTACATTCTCATCATTTATAATTGTCAAAATATTAGAATTGTCGGAAATTTGACATCACAGTTTTTCAACGGATCTCCACGTTTCGAGACCCCCTGAATCCGCAAATCAAGTTTTTACGATGGCCTCTTTCTGTCCGTCCGGCCGCCTGTCCATAAAAACGATAACTGTCGAAAAAATGAAAGGATCAAATCCATCTTTGGCACACTCTTTTAAGGTCCTAAAATAAAGGATGAGTTCGCTAACCAGCCATTTTTTATAAAAACTGAAAAAGTGAGCGCATTTTGAAAATTTTTGATACCACTTTTTTCTGAATTTGAAAATTCTATGTATGGATATTTATAGTATGAAAATGGACAAATAATTTATCCTCATGACTTTTTTCGACAAAAAATTCCCAAAGTTATAGGATTGTCATAACAAATTTTTGGATTTTCTTACAAAATCGAAAATTCAAGTTTTGATTGCCCCAAAAATAATGAAAAAAAAAATTCTATTTGGTGGTCAACCTATGCAAAATGCGAAAAAAGATAAATTGACAAAAATAACATTGAAAATAAAAAAATAAAGTAAAAATCTGTGGAAAAACGACGAAAGTTACGAGAGAAAAAAAGATTCAACAAAACCTGTTTATAAATGTCTGCCAGAAATCGAGCGCGCAGCGCGCGTGTCACGATGAGAATGTGTACTTCAAAGCCTACAGAGCTTTGAGAATCTTTATCTATACTCAATTAGACATTTCAGAATATGAAGACGCCCATAAATACTGGCGTATGAAATTGATCTTTTTGATAAAGTTTTATTAAACCATTTCAAATGCAAACAATAAATGTCTGAGCGCAAAGCGCGAGCTTCATCCGTCGCGCGCCTTAAGCGCGCTCAAACTTGCGAGCCGTGTTTGTTTGAAACTTCAACTATGTATTATCAAATTCATCTATTTTAATAAATTTCAACTAATTTGTTGAAAATTTAATTTTTTGTTGTTAAATATTAATTCTTTCATCTAAAAAGGAATATTCATATTTCTGGTTCTATATATTTATATTTTAAATTAAAGATTTATCTTTTTTAGTTGAAAAGTCCAATATTTGTTTGAAAATTTAATTTTTTGATTGAGGATTTAACTATCCCAGTGGGCACAAGCGTTAAAGAACATCTTTAGAATGGCTTAAAAATGTCCTAAGTCAGTCCATATAACGTTCCATAAACATACAATGTTCGAGAGACGTTTTAAAGACGAATTTCAAACATGCAATGTTTTTAGAACATTATTTGGTCTAACTTAGGACAGTTTTCAAAGCGTTCAAAGGACGTATTTTGATTTGTGCGTCCAAGAAACGTTTTTAGGACGTTCCAATTACGTTCTAAAATGTTGCCCCCATTGGGATTTGATTAAAAATTTAACTGCACCATTTTAGGATGAAAAATTATATTTATAATTGAAAATTATTTTTTTCAGTTGAAAATTCGTCTTTTTGGTATAAACTTAATTTTCTTCGTTAAAATCTTATCTTGTTTATTGAGGATTCAACCATTTCTTGATTTTTTTTGTTTATGAAAAATGAATGTCTTAAGGAAAGTTTGAATATCATTGTTGGTTGAAAACTAATATTTTTTTGTGGATAATTAATTTTATGGGTTAAAATTTAGTCTGTTTTTTATTATTTTTAACATAGATGTCCAAATTCGAGTTTTGATTGTCTTATATGGGGAAAAAATGTCTGGCATTAATTACTATAAAAAAAATTTTATCGCTGAGAGATGCTGCTAAATAATGTATAGAACCTACTTGATTTTAAGTGAATTCTATCTTATTCTAAATACTTTTTATTATATTGTTCTGGGATTGAAAATTAATTTAGTTAAAAACAATTTACATCTGTATAAGGTTTCTCACAATTTATAATAATCATTTTTTGCACAAATAGATTATTTGCAAAACAACAAAAAAGGAATAAAATAATAAAAAATTTAATTTAAAAATAAATAAATTAAATTTTTTATTAGTTCACAACTAAGATATTAATAAGAAAAAAAATGCTTCCAATTCTAAACCTGCGTACATACAAGATATTCTGTAATTTTCACAAATTTAATAAAGCTCACTGTTGAAGGCCACCATTATGTGCCGAAATGTTTGAAACAACTTAATTAGATTCAACTGACCTAACCTTAAAGCCAACAACTTACATCAAGAATTTCTACAAAATTCTGATTTTTAATTTTTAAAAATTTCTTTAATAGAAAATTAACCTTCGTGATTGAAAATTAATCTTTTTTGTTAAACTTCTACTGTTTGGTGTCAAATTTATCTGTTTTAGTTAAAATTTTTAATAATTCGTAGAAAATTTAATTTTCTTAATTGAATATTAACTTTTATGAAATAAAAACTGCATTATTCTATTTTTGTTTAAAATTTGATAGTTTTTATTGAACCTTGATCTTTTTTAGTTAAAAATGCAATTATTGGTTTGAAAATTTATGGATCTTGTTGAAAATTTGTGCTTTTTGTTAGAAATATAAAACTACTTGCTTGAAAATTCATATTTTTTATTGAGAATTCAACTATTTTGTTGAAAGTTCCTTTATAGTTAGTCAAAAATTAATTTATGTAAGATAAAATTGGATTATACCATTTTTGGTAGAGAATTGATATTTGAAGTTGAAGATTGTTCGGTTGTAGTTGAAAATTCAAACATTTGTTTGAAAATGCACATATTTCGACGAAAGTTCGTTATTTTGGTAAGAAATTAGTCTTCTTATTTGAAAATTCATCTTTCTGATAAAGAATAAAACTATTAAGTTGCACATTCCGTTTTTTTTTGTTTCGTTAAAAGTTAAATTATCTAACTGAAAATTTAACTATCCCACTTTTGGTGGAACACTGAAATTTGGAATTAAAAATTGATATTTTTGGGTTGAAAATTCAACTATTGATTTCAAACATCGCCCTTTTTATATGAAATTAATCTTATTGGTTGAAAATAGATCTGTTTGCTTTAAAATTTAACTGCGTATCATTAAATGCATCTATTTTAGTAGAATTTCAAATAATTTGTTGAAATTCAATTGTTTGTTGTTAAATATTAATTCTTTTAACTAAAAAGAAATTATCCTATTTCTGGTTTTATATATTTATATTTTTAATTAAACATGTATCTTTTTTAGTTGAAAACTCCACTATTTGTTTGTAAACTGATATTTTTAGTTAGGGTTTAACTATTTTGTTAAAAATTGATTAACAATTCAACTGTACAATTTCAGGATGAAAAATCATATTCTTTATTAAAAATTAATTTTTTCATTTGAAAATTCGTCTTTTTGGTATAAAAATATTTTTCTTTGTTAAAATCTTATCTTGTTTATTGAGGATTCAACTGAAAACAAATAGTTTTTTGTAGAGAATTAATGTTATGGGTAAAAAATTAATCCGTTATTTATTGTTCTTAACATAGATGTCCAAAATCGATTTGTTTGTCTTAGATCAGAAAAAAAACGTCTTGCATAATTTATCATAAAACAATTTTAATCGCTGAGAGATTCCGCTAAATAATGTGTAGAACCTGCCTGATTTCAAGTGAATTCTATTTTGTTTTAAATACTCTTTATAATATTGTTCTTGCATTGAAATTGAATTTTGTTGAAAATTCTATTATTTGTTTTAAAAAAAATTTTTAATGGAAAATTAATCTTTGTAATTGAGAATTCATCTTTTTTGTTAAAACTTTTACTATTCGGTGTCAAATTCATCTGTTTTAATTCAAATTTGAAATAATCTGTAGAAATTTCATTTTGTTGATTGAATATTAACTTTTATAAACCAGAAACTGAATTATTCTATTTTTGTTTCAAAATTTTTTAAATTGAAACTTCATCTTTTTAGTTAAAAATTATTTTATGGGTGAAAAATTAATCTGTTTTTTATTATTCTTAACATAGATGTCCAAATTCGATTTTTTTTGTCTTAGATCGAAAAAAACGTGTTACATAATTAACTATAAAACGATTTTAATCGCTGAGAGATTCTGCTAAATAATGTGTAGAATCTGTCTGATTTTAATTGAATTCTATCCTATTTTAAATACTTTTATATTATTGTTCTTGGATTGGAAAATTTGGTTGAAAATTCTATTATTCGTTAAAAAAGATTTTTTAAAATAGAAAATCAATCTTTACGATTAAAAATTTATCTTTTTCTTAAAACTTTTACTATTTGTTGTCAAATTCGCATGTTTTAGTTAAAATTTTAAATAATCTGTAGAAAATTTCATTTTTTTCATTGAATATTAACTTTTATAAACTAAAAACTGAATTATTCTTTTTTTCTTTAAAATTTGATATTTTTTATTAAACCTTGATCTTTTTTAGTTAAAAATGGAATTATTTGTTTAAAAATTCCCGTATTTTGTTAAAAGTGTATGGTTTTTGTTAGAAATATAAAACTTCTACCTCAAGAATTCATCTTTTTGATTGAGAATTCAACTATTTTGTTGTAAGTTCCTTTTTAGTTGGTCAAAAACTAATTTCTTGACGACCATTGCGTGATAATGAGAGTCCCCGTACCTCCCTATAGTATGTATCTGTTGCTGGAGGTTTTCAAAATTTTGTTTTCATAAAATAAATATTGAGTATTTGGCAAAATTGTTGGCAGATATAAAGATCCGACACACCCATAAAACTGAACATAATTCATTCAATCCCACATTTCTTAAACCATATATTATTTAAAAGCATATACCAGGTGTATACATATGAAACCGGTATTGCCATCTAGCGGCCAGTAGACACACTTGTAGGCACTGTCGGAACTTACCATTTGTGCTAATTGGCGTA
>NC_046663.1:116627215-116638743 GCF_010883055.1 Belonocnema kinseyi
CCCCACCCCGCTTACTCACCAGACTTGGCTCCATCCGACTACCACTTATTTGCATCGATGGGGCACGCACTCATCGAACAGCGCTTCACTTCTTACGAAAATATTGGAAAATGGCTCGATGACTGGTTTTCTTCAAAAAACGAGGACTTTTTTTGGAAAGGTATCCATAAATTGCCTGAGAGGTGGACAAAATGTGTAGCCAGCGAGGGCGCATACTTTGAATAAAATATTTGTTATCATTCTCTTGAAATAAATGTGTTTTTTTCTTGAAAAAATACCGGTTTCATATGTATACACCTGGTAAAACATTGAAAGCCTATTTTATGCAGCTGCTTTGTGGTGAACGTTAAGTGTAAGGAGTTTAATTGTTCTTTTCTGATACTGAGTAAAGTTAGTGTGATATTGAGTAACGTTAGTGTAACCTTGATGTATTTTTAGTTATAAGTTAATTTTTTAGCTATCATTTGTATTGAATATAAACATTAACATTAAGTATTATTCTTGTGAAGCATGGAATTTGCTATAAAATTTCATTGCTGATATAAAATGCGGTAGCAACTTATTAAGATTTTGAGTTTAATATTACATTTTGCAATTCAAGAGCGAACTGCTCGCAGTTAAAAAATTTATCAAAAAGACGTAGGAAAAATACATAAAAAGCTATTTTTTATTTGAATCCTGATTAAAATAGTTTCTGTTTTTTCACCAAAAGTTTTACAAATTTAAATGAAATTTTTGTGAAAGCTGTATAAAAAATGTCGCTAATTTTCAATGTATTTCAAACACGGAGTATTTTTTCGTATGAAGAAAAATGAGTGAAAGCTTAATTTTAGTTAAGCTTTTGTAGGATATTTTCGTAACTTTTGATAGTAAAAATTAATATTTCATAGATTTTTGTAGATATACGGATTATTTACATTAAAGTGGTAAAAATGATGTAATTCTGCGACCAGCGGTTCGCTCTTGTATTCTAGAATTAATTGCTAACCTCAAAACCTCAAAAAGTTGTTATCGCATTTTACACCAGCAATTGACTTTGGTAACAAAAATTATTACAAATTCCACATTTAAAAGGAATATTATTTATTGTTAATGTTTATATTAATAAAAAATAATACCGTAAACATTAACTTGTAATTTAAAGTATACTAATCCTACCGATAAAAATCTCACAGTGTATGCTAAAGATTCTCAAGGCTCTGAGAAGCTCTGAGAAATTCTCCGCAGGCACTCAGATATATTTAATGGTCCAGATAGCTCGTTTAAATGCTTCGAAAGATTTAAAATGTTCTTTCCGAAATTGAAATAAAAATACGATTATAAATAACAAGCAGAGAGGCTTAAATTGAAATAAGAATTCGATTATAAATAACAAGCAGAGGCCCTGTATTGCGGCGGTACGGGTGGCAAGGTGGTGGTAAAGGAGAAGCGCTGATTCGTATTATGGACTTTGAATTTTGATTCGATTATTATTCCCAACAGTGATCCAAAAATACCTGCGTATGCTTGAACTATGCGTCGCTCATTGGCTCTAGTTCGCGAACGTATTTAAAAATCAAGTACGGACGCACACCGTAGCCAATGAACGTCACTAAAATCCAAGCAAGGGCAGATCAAGGCAGCTCCGTTGAGATCATTAACTACAAGAAAACACGTGGTTGTTCCATTACTGTCTAACTCACGGATGCCTCTGTCCAAAGATATTTTTGCTCTGTCGCACGCGTGTAGCTATCAAAGAACGAGCAATCGTGACAATTTTTTCGATATTTTCCAATGCTGTCTAACCGACTGACGCCTCGTGTCGCATGCATATAGCAATGAAATCGAGTATTGTGGCAATCGAAATCGACAATATCGTTTAGAGATTTTATATTAAGGACCCTTTTTGGGTGCAGTTCCGAAAAGGTGAACGTGACGATTTCCTTCACACTGCGTATACTTATGTATTTTAATACGCTGATTACGAAAATGATAGTGAAAATTGGCGACTCGGCGATTTTCATGGCGAAATTGCGAAAAAACCATAAAGAATATAGTTTTTTGCGTTTATCTCAGCCAATATGCAAAATATCGCAAAATGTTTTCAATAGAAGTTGTAGGCCGTACAAAAATACACATTTTTTGTGTAACATATTTTTTTCTACGAGTGATAGTTTCCAAGAAAATGAGTGATATCTCGATTTTTATGAAAAAAAAAAACAATGAGCATTCTCCATTGGTTACGGTTGGGTACCTACTCACGCTTTTCACCACGGGAAAGTTGCAGTATTTTAAAAAGCATTTTTTTTGTATTTTTTAATTTTTAATTGTTTTTTTTCCTTTTATGATTTTTAAATATATTTTAATTTATTTCAATTAGAAATTCTG
This sequence comes from Belonocnema kinseyi, assembly GCF_010883055.1. Lineage (NCBI taxonomy): Eukaryota > Metazoa > Arthropoda > Insecta > Hymenoptera > Cynipidae > Belonocnema > Belonocnema kinseyi. Next base: position 116,629,583 of record NC_046663.1, read on the forward strand.
AGTATGTTCTATTTATTTTCTTGATTGCATAATCCTTATAAGTTTTTTTATAATAGTCTGCTGAGTATATTTAGTGGCCAGTGTAATATGCTTTTATGTTAGTAATTAATTCTTTAAACGGATCAGCAGCTATTTTCTTTACGCGTCGCCGCCACAAAAATTCGCAGAGATGCTCTGCAATGTTACTCTTACGCACTCCTCCACGTGAGAGAAATCGTCGCATCCACCGCCAAGATGACTCGATGTTTTGTGTGTGCGCTACGGAATCGGGATCCACAAATTGTTCGGAAAGATTCACAGTTTTGTGGACAAATCTATGATCTTCGAAATTAATGTATCCCTTCCAACAATCGGTGTGGATTTCTGTCCCTTCCGCTACATGCTTCTTTATTAATGCAATTAAAGTAGCCTGATCTCTCTTATTATCGGGACAGATTTCCAATCGATAGTTGTAGGAATGTCCTCTGTGGATCATTCCTAGAATCCATGATCCTTCTACTACCCTTCCTTGCTCGAATTTTCGACGGCGAATTTTGCACTCATCGATTTCAACAACTTCACCGACACCGCCGATGCGACCATCCTCTTCGAAGTTGCTGTCAAGAGCAAGCATGCAGACCTCTCTACAAAACGAGAAGCGGTCTGAAACTGTTTCTCGAGAAATCGATTGATTGTTTATAATGCTGCTTTCCCGGATCGTTTGTTCAAAATTAAAATTTAACGCAAAATAACGGTAATACTGTGACGATATTTGTGTATTTTATAACAAAGGAAGGATCCGCAAACATGTTCAGACTCCACAAGAGTCACCTTCTTCTTATGTTTTGAGCAAAATCGTTCAGACGGAATTAATTCGATTTGTCGCAACCACTGAAGAGTTGATTCCCTTTCTTGAAGAATCATAGAAAAACTAAAAATATTATATGTTTCATCCATCTTGACGAGGACTCAAGAGAGAAAAATCTGGAAAATAATATTGCACGCAAGAAATACACGCCCTTAAGTACTATGAGCGCAGATGGTGGAGAAAGACCTGTCGCTAGATGGATTGAAATTTGTAAACTTGTTACATTTCATCAGATATATCTGTGATTTTCTCGGAAACTATTACTCGTGGAAAAAAACTTATCATATAAGAAATGTGTATTACGATAGGATCTACAACTTTTATAGAAACGTTTTGCGAAACGTATGTATTGGCTGAGTTAAATGCAAAAAACCCCGGCATCGCAATGACTGGTCTCAAAAATAACTTAGTGCAGACACGACCCCCTTTCCAACGTGTCATGGGGGGCAGTAAGGCAACCCTGTGACTAGAACCAGAAAAAACTTAGGTCACACCCCTGCCCCTTTTCCCACGAGTCGTGGGAGCGAGGAGGCACCCCTATGACTGGGCACAGAAATAATGTAAGGTCACACCCCTGCCCCTTTTCCCACGCGTCATGGAGGGCGGGAAGGCACCCCTATGACTGGTAACAGAAATAATGTAAGGTCACACCCCTGCCTCTTTTCCCACGCGTCGTCGGGGCGGGAAGGCACCCCTGTGACTGGTCACAGAAATAATGTAAGGTGACACTCCTGTCCCTTTTCCCACGCATCGTCGGGGCGGGAAGGCACCCCTGTGACTGGTCACAGAAATAATGTAAGGTGACACTCCTGTCCCTTTTCCCACGCGTCTTGGGGACGGGAAGGCACTCTTGTGACTGGAACCAGAAAAAACTTAGGTCACACCCCTGCACCTTTTCCCATGCGTCGTGGGGGCGGGAAGGTGTCCTTGTGACTGGTAACAGAAATATTGTAAGATCACACCCCTGTCCCTCTTTCCATGCGTCGTGGGGGCGGGAAGGCACCCCTGTGACTGGTCACAGAAATAATGTAAGGTAACACCCCTGCACCTTTCCCCACGCGTCATTGGGGCGGGAAGGCACCCTTGTGACTGGTAACAGAAATATTGTAAGATCACACCCCTGCCCCTTTTCCCATGCGTCGTGGGGGCGGGAAGGCACCCCTGTGACTGGTCACAGAAATAATGTAAGGTAACACCCCTGCCCCTGTTCCCACGCTTCATGGGGTTATGGGTTATGGGAGTTATAGCGTTTTCAAAATTTGTTTAATCAACCGAAAATCAAAATTTGAAGCCGAAAAACGCACGATATGGAAAAAAGTCAAGAGGAGAAAAACATTTCTTTTTGAAATCCCTACAAGATTATCATAACCAATTTTTGGATTCTCTTCAAAAATCGAAAATTCAAATTTTGATTGCACAAAAAATAATGGAAAATAAAAAATTCCATTTTGTTGACAAACTATGTAGGATACAAAAAAATATGAATTAACAAAAGTGGTTATCTTAAAAAAGATCTACAATTTCTTTTAAAATCACTTCTTGATAGGACACGTACTTTTTGTTTTATTTGTGAAAAAAGTAAAAATAAAAAAAATGTGTGGAAAAACGACGAAAGTTACGAGAAAACAAATCCAACAAAACCTGTTCCAAATGTCTGTCGGAAATCGAGCGCGCAGCGCGAGTATCACGATGAGAATGTGTACGCCAAAGCCTACAGATCTTTGAGAAACTTAATCTTTGACTATACTTAATTAAGTAGACAATTCAGAATATGAAGACGCCCTAGGCGCGCTTAAACTTGCGAGCGAACCGTGCCGCGCGCATAGCGCGCGATGCTAATGTGCTCGCGAGACTGGCAGATTTTTTGTTTAAAGTTCGATATCTCAGTAAAAAATGGTCGTATCGAGGTTTTAAAAAGGCAAATTGACGCTGCATAAACAAGCTGTCCGGTCCATACAATAGCTAAGTTGCAGAAATTGTTTTTAAGCTCGTGACTTGAAAAAAATAAACCAAATTGGCAAAACTTGTTTTCGCACTACTTGTTAAAATTCCGGGGCAAATGTAGCTCCGAAATTTGTTTTGTCAAAAGGTCTCAAAACTAGAAACTTAAGGCTTAAAAATGCTTTTTTTAAGACCTTGATAAGACTTGATGGGCCTAGTGTCCACACCTAAGTGTTTTAGTAGTTTGTTGTTTACCTCTACCACTACATGTATAATTCGTTCTTGCACATGATTCTTTCTAACGATCAGTCATAATTTGTATAACTATACAGCATTTTAAAAAATCACTAAAAATTCGGAAAATTATTTTTTTTATCCTTCAATTTCTTCCATAAGTGTATAAATAACGCATTCAAACTACACAATACATTCTTAGCCTAAACCTTACGCGTATTTTAACTCACAATTACAAAAGCTCGCACCAAGCGCAGAAATACATAGCTAAGTAAGAAGGAAAGAAAAGTCGCGCACTCGCAATTAATGATCTCCCAGAAGAATGAACGGACTGCAAGCAGTTTTAGTTTGTTACCCGTTTGGGCATTGTTACACAATCTTAGAGAAATTATAATGACCGTAGTTAAAAGTGACGTTAATTCTTTGTGGGAAAAAAGCTTGCAAGCGGGAAAAAATCACAACAATGTGTAAAATTATTTTATAGAAGAAAATATGAGAAAAGGTGAAGAGCAGAAAGTAGGGTAGAGGGTCAAAAAAAAGAAAGTTGCCAGTAGGTCAGGGGTGGCAGGGCCACCTCGACCTGGGTGACTTATTTCATGAGAAAGTCTTTTGTCATCGCGTGTTTGCGTGATAGATCAAAATTATATTTATCTAGAGTGGAGATATGTTCATAAGGTGATAATGATGCAGATTCGTAAAATTTTATGACGGTTTCTTTGATATAATCTGAAATGTATGTTAGTTGAAATTCTCTGTGAAGGACAGAGTTCTAAGTATATCTGGGGTTTTTGTGATATACCTGAGAAATTTATTTTGTATAATTCGAATATGATTGATATGACTTTTTGACGTACCTTCCCATATTGTACACGCATAAGTCATGATTGGTCGGATAAATATTTTGTAGATTAGGAATCCATATTCGGGTTTTACACTCGAGTGTCTAATAATAATAGGATTTAAGGACGAGAAGACCCCAGAGCTTCCCTCATGGTTCCATGGATATGCTGCTTTCAATTAAGACGTTTATGAAGTTTACCCTCTAGGTATTTTACGGAATTTTTCCATCCTATTGGTTCGATAAACGTTTTAACTTGAATCTGAATTTGCTACGTTTATTTTTATTCTCCAGAATTCAGCCCAAGCTTCGATGACTTTAAGAGCTTTGTTAAGTAGAATAAAAATGTTTGGAACAGACCAGGAGGAAGTTAATAACGTGGCGCAATCTGCATATAATCCAATTAAAACTTCGGGAAACTTAGGGATGTCATTTACGTAATTAATAAAAAATACCGGTGAAATTTTACGCGAGTATTTTTTTTTTTTAATTTTGCTAATTGTATTAAGAAGACTAATGAGCCTGTAGCTGGTTGGATGATATGGATCCTTGCGTTTTTTCTGAAAAACTAAACTGTTAGCTATTTTTCACGAGTCAGGAAAGTAGCTTATTAAAATGCAGGCATTGAAGATAATAGAGAAAGCTTTGAAGAGCTTTGTTATGTTTAGCAGTTAAATTTGTTTTGGTAGTATTTTATGCGTTATTTTTTTATTATCGGTAAAAGAGATTTGAAAAAAAAACGGAGACAATTTGTTCACATTCCGCAATGTGCTCAGGGTCAGATGGCTCGTCATCTGGAACGAAGCTACTTTCATAATTTGCCGCCAGCAGATTTGCTTTATCGGTAGGAAAGAGCGCGAACGTTCCGTCTGGATTTTTTAAAGGGGGAGTATTAGTTCGCGGCTTCGTTAGAGCTTTACCCATACTACATATAAAGTTATCCTTAATTTGAAGTTTACCGACTTCTTTAGTACAATTTTTGCATCTGTGCTCTTGATTTTTAATTGCTATAGTTTTCTGAAGAAGATGAATCAGTTTTTTAAGGTTAGTGGTATTCTAAAGGAACTAAAGCGTGAATGGCAGTTATTACACTCGAGGTCTGAGTCGATGGTCTGAGTCTAGTTCGTCAACAGTGGAAGTATCATGGTTGTGAAAGTTATTTTTTTGGTTGCAAACTCGATAATATTAGATATATCTTTTGTATTGTGGGGAAAAAGGTATGCGAATCTGGTGCTAAAACTATATAGCCGCAGCTTCAATGACTTTAAGTTCAGGAATTATTAGTTTGTGGTGTTCAATATTTTCTTGAATTAAGATCACGGTACCTCCGTTGGTGTTATATCGGTATAATATTCAGCCGCGAACTAGATTAACTTATAGGTATTCACGTAGTAAGTTTATCTAAGCATGAAAATGGCAATGTTATTGTTGTAAAGGTATGTGGCTAATTCATGTCTTTTTTGAAGATACCCCGAGCGTTCAAAAAATTATTGCCACAGAGTTATTATTGACGGTTGCAATTCTTATAGGCAATTGATAATATACTAGTTATAATCTCGGCTGTTTGTTAGACCGCTTCACTCTTACTTATATTTTTCCTCATTATTTCGGTTGTTAAGGTCATAGCTTTTTTATTAAGTCAACTAGGTCAACTTTAATGTCTTGAAAGGTTGTATTCTGAGGAAGTTACTCTCTGCAATGCAATGTGTTTCGGTAATAGTATTTTTAGTTTGATTTTCAGTCGGTTTTTTAGTTTTCAGTTTATTTTTGGCCTTAGTGACTGGTTTTTGAGGCTACTGTAGTGCTGTATAGTGTTGTACTATGTAAGCCAGATGATTGTACGGCGGTTGCATGTTCTTGAGGGTGGACATTACTTGGAAAGATCAAGAGTGCAGAAGAGATGCTGGGGGCAGTATCCTTAGCATTATTAGCAGGTTTCAAATTGTGTTTTTTAGTATTTTTAGTGGCCTTTCTAAACGCTTTCTAGATGCCGGCGAGAGACTGGAGACGAAGAAGTTCTTTATCCTGCGGTGTATTTGGAACCGTTACGGGAATCATGGGGATAGCTTTTTTAGTGTGTCGGTTTTTCGTGCGACTAATTGAAGTGATCGTGTACCCTTCTTCCTTAAATGCAACAAGTACTGAATCTTTAGGAAAAGAAACAGGGATGTTTCTCATCACGATTTTCATAGGGGGTGACTCTATGTTGTTGCACAAGCAGTACTGGAAATCTTGGTTCTCTAGGATAGAGAAAATCTACGATAGTCATCTACAAACAAAAAACGAACGGAGTAGACATCGGAGCCTATGTTATACACGACAGGTTTAAAATGGGCTTGTGAGAAAAAGGTGACTTTTCTGAGGTGGGCACATGCGACTCGTATTGAAGAAATATAAATTAACGCGCCCGCTAACTCCAAATGAAGATTTTAAGTTAAAAGTTATAATTTGTTATTTTTACAAGAAGAATACCAGAGGGTATATTACTGTACAGGCAATTTAGTTCAACTTAAAGTTTACATATATGGAATCACATGTAATATCACAGATTTCATACGACATGATGACACATTGTACATTAAAATAATCTTTCGCTCTCTTCTCTTTTCTAAAAAATTATGTACAAATTGAAAATAAGTTACATTTAAGCTTGCTTTAACTTCTAAGTTCAATTGTCAACTTTTTAAATTATGATATTATTAGTTTAAAATGCGTAGTACTAAAATATTCTATTAAAACATTTTTCATGTATAAGCATGGTTTTTTTAAAAATGCAGTTCTCACTACTTTAAAAATTAAAGATTAAAGTGATTTGGAATTGAAAATTTGGGATAAAAAGCATTTTTAGTTGCTCAACTATAATTGTGAAATAATATTTGTTTAATTGAACTATACATCAAGTATTATAAAGTTAACATAATTTATTTTCAAAGATGACTCTGAAATCGTTCAAAAAATGTAAGTGTCCAAATGAACGAAATGTGTTTACCTATTTCCATTTTACCCATAAATATTATTCCAACTGCAATTTAAAATATTCATGATTATTTTATTTTCAAGAATAAGTTATTTCCAATATAAATTAACAAAAATGTAAGCACTTTCTCTGGTTTTCAAAGTAAGTAGTCAAAAATTTCGTTCATTTGAATGTTCAGAACTTCTGGCACATGCAAATATAAATGGTCAATATAGCCTGCCAGAATTAGCTCAACATTGGGCCGATTTAAACCAAATATGGAATGCCGTGGTAAAAGTGACACTTGGCCCAGTAATATGCCGTCACTGGGCCAGACTTTGGCTGATCCGCGTGAAGCATGGTTCCCCGTACTAAAAGTGAGACTTGACTTGAGCATCGGTGGAGGATCGGCAAATATAAATAGGCAATATAGGCTGCTAGCACTGGCTCAACACTGGGCCGATTAAAATGCTGATATTGGCCCAATATCTTTAGCCGACCTTTGGCTGCCTAAATTGAACCAACACTAGGCCGTATATTCAGCTCCAGCTATTCGAACTTGAGTAATTTCAAGAGATGTTTTTTTCTTCAGAGAAGTTTTGAAAAGATGCAAAGTTAATGTAAATCTTTGAAATAATTATTAATACTTTTTAAGAAATTGACATTTTTCAGGTTTGAAACAAAAAATTTAGAATCCCTTTAAGGATTAGGAAAGGTTTCATAAGAATAACAAAAAGTTTTTACGGAGATGTCTGGGATATTTTCAGGTAATTTTTGTAATTTTGCAGGTTTTTAAAAATAATGTACGAAACATTTTATTCATTGAAATATAATACACATTTTTTGTTTATACTTGTCGGTAAATTTAGTATTTTTTTATTTAAAAAATAAAATTTTTATAAATTGTTTTAAAATGTTTCAAAAAAGAAAAAAGGCACAATTATCGATTCGAAGCTATGTATAAAGTTGAAAATGATTTTTCAATTGTGTACTTTTCAATTCACAATTCAATCGCACAATAAACGCGCGAACAAAAATGACAACAAAATTATAAAAGAAGTTTACCGTCGGCGTCCGCAGATATACGAGATTGCTCAGACATACTCGGAAACATAATGAGATGGCACTATACGAAAAAATCGAGACATAAGTTTCAATTTCTTTAATAGCTCGCGGGTTCCAGGCATGTTTATATTTATAATGTCAATTTCTCAAATAAGTTTTACAGATTATAATATCCGCTTTCTTGCTTCTTGAAACTATTTTTAGACAAACTAGTAAGCACCATATTACTAATTAGTTCGATTAATCTTTAAAATACAGATTCATAACATTTAGTATTTAAAATACTAATTTTTCTACTGAAGCTTATTAAAGACTATTATGGAAATGTCAAATTTCAGAACTTTAGTATGAATAACTCGAACAGTTCAACATTTTCCCGTGTTTTGATCGGCTAGTATACTCAGCTTTGAATCATTTTTATCATTTGTTCAAATGGAAGGTCTCTCCGTGTAAATGATATAATCTACTCCAAATATTTTTTCCATTATATGTATAAAACATTTTGAACGTTACAAAATAAAAAATGTGTGATTTTATCGCTGATTTATAATTAGTCAAACTGTTTTAATAAATTATTTGTATAAAAACATTCAATCAACATCATATATTTTGTACACTGATGTACGAAAAAACAACTACAAATTCTAAACTTATTTTGTACTTAGATTTTATCTTAATTATAGTTAATCTACTAATCTTTGTCATGATTAATGTAATTTTCATTAAAGTACATTGTTGATACATTGCAATAATACATTGTTAACCGAGTGGGAAAACTGGAAGATTCCCAGCGAGCATGAAGTTACCGCGCAACTAGCCTCGTAAACGAAGCGAGCGCGGTGCCCATGCAAGTTGGGAATGCGATTTCGGAGCTTGGCGCGAAACAGAAAAGGTGATCGGTTCCACGATCGATTGATGCAACCACGAAAATATGGGCTTAAACGTACTCTCCATGGTTCGCATACAGTCCTTTGACCCACTGATTAGGGGGTCCAATGTTTCCCCGAGTCAAGTCTTGGCATTTAGTTTAAAAGTCTAATACTTCCAAACTTTCCCGTCACTATTGTAGATAAGTAAATTTTATCGCACGGACTCATCATTCGTCGTGGAACCGATCACTTTAACGTTTCCCGCCTGTGTCGCAAAATTGCATTTCCCACGCGGGTATTAAATAAATTAATATACAGTCTGTCAAGTTAAAGCGTGGGTGGCTTTACTCGCAGTCGGTAAGGTGTATCGACATGATTTTGATGTCAAAATATTAAGAAGAGCTCCCTCTT
>NC_046663.1:116638843-116665108 GCF_010883055.1 Belonocnema kinseyi
GGGAGCTCTTCTTAATATTTTGACACCAAAATCATGTCGATACACCTTACCGACTGCGAGTAAAGCCACCCACGCTTTAACTTGACAGACTGTATATGGATTAATCTTTTAACCATTTAACACTCGAACCGTCGCTACTACGAATACCCATATAGGTACCTGTAAAGGTCCCAAATAGGATTCTATATAAGCATCCTATTAGTGACCTATATAGGATGCTGTATAGGGTTACCTATATAGGTCAGTATATGTGCCACCTATAGGAAATGAAACAGCTTCCTGCATAGGATGCTTTATAGAATCCTAAATGAGTCTATACTAAGGGTATCGGGTCCTTCTTGCTAGGTTAGAATCCATACAAGAACCTATACAGGTCCCTACTACTAGGCAACCGCATAATCAAATATAAGTACTGCGCAGCTGTATCTGCTATAGGAAACTACTGCGCAACACTTCCAGTTTATCATCTGTCCTATATGGGTCACTAATATGATTCTATATAGTATCCTATGCAGGAAGCTGTTTCATTTTCTATAGGTGGCTCCTATACACTTGTAGGATCCTTATATAGAATCTTATTAGTGACCTATATAGGTATTTGCAATAGGGGTATAATCACTTGCTTATTATGGTATACACAGCAATGACACAAAATGGCAGTCAGTTGCAGTAAATAGACCTTGTGTATCAATTTTAAATGGCTAAAATTAACATGTTAATAATTGTTTAATCACATTAGATATTATAGCTTGCTAATTAAATGTAACACATATTGTATGGAATAAAATCGGATGCCAAACCGTCGAAGTAGATGGCACTGCAATTTACAAATTTTATTATCCGACATGGTTCCGACCAGAACCAGAAGAGTAGCCATGCTATAGTCACAATATGGAAAACCTGATCGAGGCTATAGCAGAAATCGGGACCAAATTAGAGAATTTGTGCATGGTTATTAACAAAAAACGTAGATAAAAATAGTTTTAGTTCTAAAATAACACCGCACCTTTTACATTAATATTCGGCCCTAGTTAAATTAGCTGAAATTTAAATATAATATAGTTCAAAGCTTCCTAGTCAAAGAATCCTAATAGGTACCAATCCAAGAAATCAAAAGTTTTTGAGATAGGTGGGTTTGCACGCGAAAAATATGACTTCCAGTGAATCTAACGTCCCGCTCGAAACTTGAAGATGAGATGCAGATTTTCCAATAAAGTATGATCAGCAGCAATCACTAAAAATAATGGTGACACAGGTAAGACTAGTCCAGCTAACAAGGACAACAAAATGGCACTGTTCTTAAGATAATAGGCGAAATCATGGGGTTGTCCTCATAATATAAATACTGTTTGAAATATTGAAGGTAGGAGACAGTTTAATATATACAAGACTGTAGATCAGCCCAATTATAAAAGAAAAAGCCAATCCAGCCTCTAAAAGCAATTTAATGGGACTGCCCTGGCAATATAAAGATTTTCCAGAATAATAAAGGCAAAAGACATTCTAGACTATCAAAAATATTTAGTAGTCCAGCTAATTAAGACAAGATTATAAATTAGTCCAACCAAGGCAAGACATTTTGATAGTCCAGCAAGTTAAGACAAAATCCGTAAAATCAATAGAGGCAAGACATGTTATTAGACAAGCCAGTTAAGAGAGGACTATAGATTAGTTCAATCCACAGAAGCAAGACATGGTAGACATGGTAGTAGGTTTTGTCATGTCTAAGAGCATGACTCGAGACGTTTGCATTATTGCAAACAATCCATCAGCAATGTGGTGTCCATGCCTGACAGCCTATCTCAAAATGTTTGCAATGTTGAGAATAATCACCAGGTGAGTGACTATGTTTATCGTGTCTGATAGTCTGTTTCGAGACGTTTTCAATGCTGATAACAATCACACGGCCAGTGAGTCAGTTTATTATGTCTTAAAGCCTGTTTTAAGGAGTTTACAATATTTGCAAACAATTAGCAATATGTTTTTCATGCCTGAGAATCTGTCTCGAGACTTTTGCAATGTTGAGAAGAATTACACAGTCAGTGAGTTGTTTCGTCATGCCTGATAGCCTGTCTCGAGGCGTTCGCAATGCTGCAAACAATTCATCAGCAGTATGGTTGCCATGCCTGAGAGCGTATCTCGAAAAGTTTTGTAATGTTGAGAACAATCAACAGGTGAGTGAGTTTTTTTATCATGTCTCAGATCATGCTACCCTCGCTAATCAAACATCCGGCCCAAAGCATCAAAAATGTTACTGAATTAGTGTTTCACTGATGTAGGATAACGAATGAATCACGCCTGGCTACATTAAAGTCGATCAAATAGAATATAAGATAATTTAGTTACTTAAAGTTAAGCATTCTCAAATTATCGTAAGATAATGGTACTTTTTAAGATTTCACTCGTGAGAAAATAAAAAACTATTAATTATTTATTCTTTATTATTGATTAATAATTATTCATTGATGCTGTATTTATTGCAACGTGTAATATAAAAAAGCCCCGAGGAAGAACAGACTTACGTACTATGCGAGAAGCTATTCACTGCAAATAAACTATAATATGAACTATATAGACGCTAACTGATGGTTACACGTTAGAATCATGGTGAATAAAAAATGGCGTTTTCCCCTTTAAAAGACAGCTCGTTTATATCTTTGATAATTATCCCTTAGATTACACTATAGAATTGGCAATATACGTGGAAAGATTCACCAAAAGTACTCGACGAAAATTATACGAAAACTCCAGTTCTAAATTCCGTTGACTTTTCACGAAAATTCCACTAAATTTCTGTCTACGAATTATAGCCTGCATTTTGACCAGGAAGCTCATGGAGGTTTCGATCGTTGACCCTAGATCTTCCGTTCACACTAGGTGCGAATACATCATCCTCGAGAAATTCAGAACAACTTTAAAATGCACCCGGTGTAAATGATGCATTTTTCTCGAGAAATTTTAGTTCCAAATAAAGATTGCCCGCATCCCACTTATTTTCCTCATGACTCGTTATTGCACAACGACTTCTGAGCACACTAGTTGTGAAAAATACATCTTCGACGAAAAAGTTAAGTTCTAAGTAAAGATTTTCCGCATCTCATCTATTTTTCTTATGATCTTTGATTGCAAAACATCCTCCGAGTACACCAGGTTTAAAAACTAAGTCACATGCGAGAAAGTAAAATTATAAACAAATATTGGACACAATGCCACCTATTTTTCGCATGACCCGTCATTGCACATCAACTTTCGAGTGTACTAGGTCTGAGAAATGTATCATCCTGAAGGAAGTTATGTTCTAAATGAAGATTCGTCTCACCCCAATCATCACTGGGAGGAACCGTTATAGCACAACATATTTCGAGTGCACCAGGTATACAAAGTACATCTTATCCAAGGAAGTTGAGTACTTCATAGGAATTTCTCGCATCTCAACGGTCCTTAAGACGACCTATCATTTTACGACATCTTCCAAGTTAATAAGTTGAACCAAATACATGTACATTTTCCTCCAGAAAGTTGAGTTCTAGATATCTATTGCTCGCACTCCATCGATTACTTGAGAAAGCTATCATTATACGACATTATCAGGCATAAAAAATACATTTCCATCATTCCTCAATCGAAAATTCGACTTTGGATGCCTGTGGAGCGAGTCAAAAATTGAATTTTCTTCCCTAGGGTAGAAAACTTGATGATTTACTCGCTCCACAGGCATTTCAAGAAATAGACTATTCCGTCCAGGTGGTTTGATTCTTCACGGAATTTTTCCAATGGTATGAAAAGATGAATGTGCTTTGAATGAATGTAACATTTCACAAAAAGAATTTTTTTGCGCGCGTTTAATCTTAATTTAGAAATTAATTACCTGGAAGAATATGTATATTTTAGACCTGGTGGACTCCAATGTTGTTGCGCAATTACGCGTGATGAGGAAGAAGACTTGGGTCTGGCCAATCTTTATTTAGATTTTAACGCTCTCGAGGAAGATTTATTTTTCAAAACTGGTGCAATCGGAAGTTGGTGCATAATAATGTGTCTTGAGGAAAATGGGTCCAGTGCGACCATCTTCATTTAGAACATAACTTCTTAGAGAAAGACGTTTCATTTACACTTGATGCGTTGGAATTTTATTTATAATGACGAATTTTTCGAGTAACCCCGGGACTGCAACCAATCCAAATGGTATAGTGTTTTCTATAAACTCGCTGGGACCATTACAGACTATAATTTGACGACGAAAATTTATAGGAATTTCCAAGGAAAGTCAACGGAATTTCTAACTGTAATTTCCGAGGAGTACATTCCAGGGAATCTTTCCACGTTTTATAACACTGCGTAGAAATAAAATACTTTCAGTGTTGATGAGATGCACATACGTAAGAGTTAGAAGAAACGATTTGACAGAAAATGCAAATATCCAGGAGAGAAAAACTGATTTCAATGGGAGCGGATGTTAACCCGGCGAGAAGAGGAGAACCGATTTCGACGAAAGGCGAAATTTGGTTCATTGCGCAGATGTTATACAGCGTCGCGGGTGACGTACACTAAGAAAGAGGAAAAGAAAGACAAGCGTTCAGAAACAGAGCGCGAAAACTAAAATGGGAACTCTTTTCTGGTTCTGCGAGAACCATTTCCTTGTTCTTTTATTTTTTTAAGTTAACGCTGGTTTGCATAAAAAACGGAAGAGACTCTCATTCTGTCTCCTTACACACCTAGTTAAATTCTACATTTTTATAATAAACAAATTTCCTGAAGCTTTCAAATCAACCTGTTTAACTGCATATTCAAGAAAAATATTTTGCACTTCAAAAAGAAATAACCAATTAAAATAGAAAAATAGCCATCAGAATTACAACAATAATTACACGGAATTAGGGAGAGGCCCGAATGTAATATAATTCTGAAGTGGAAAGGCTTACGTTTCAGGACTTATTTTCAGACTGCTAGTACGAATTTTGGGCGCTATCGGAAAACTGATAGCACATTGAAATATTTCAAGATATAAAATAAAGCTATTCTAGCGTTTCTATTATCGATAGGGGAAAGGGGGAATGATCTCTGCGAATACAATTTTAGGGGAATATTGAAAAACTGATAGCAAATGGAAATATTTTAAGATATAAAATAAAAGCCATTTTAAAATTTCAATTATCGATAGGGGAAAGGGGATATGATCTTTGCTAATACAATTTTAGGGGAATACATTATGTCACATTTCTGGGGTTTAATTTAAACAAAAACGTAAAGCACATGATTTTGGACTCGCACTCCGTTAGAAATAATTCACAGACTCATAATATACAAAGCACAATCGTAAAATAATTAGTATGATTTTGCCAGAGAGTAAATTATTTTAAACAAATCAATATAATCAATATATTAGGACTTAATTTCTTGGCCAAGCCATACAATAAAAGGATGAAGGTCCTACCATATCACACCAGTTAATCAGCGGGTCCGCGAGGAGCATGTGGTTCGCACCTTGACTTAACAAACTAGACTAAAATTTCAGAATCTGCGTACGCTAACGCGATGAACAGTGATTGATGGGCGAAATAATAAGTTTCCTGCGTAGAGGACTAATTTTGATTTTTACGGTCAAGAGAGAGATCCTCATGTAGGCTTGTTTTCCAGTGGTCTGCCCTATCGCCTTTTCTTCTCTTTGTTGTGTCTTCCTCTGCCTCGCTGAACCAAGTCATCGACCAAGATTCTTTCCTTATCCTCGAAAAGCGGTCCTTGGAAAGTCGAGGCTAGTGGGGTGGTTAAATGCACTTCTGTGCGAGAATAAAACAAAATATATAAGGTGGCGAAATTACCTAGTTTGTCCATTATTAAGCTGGTAATCGCCTTGGCCCGTTTTTCACCAGAAACATGTCGTGGATCTCAGACGGCCAAAGAGAGAGCGGGTACTGCGGGTAGCGATGCTCTGGATCGTCGCAATTCCAACAACCAAACCGTGCAATGGTGGGGAGGAATTCTAGGGTACGGAGGTAATATTTTTCGGTTTGAGAATACTTAAATCCAGGAGGGAGAGAATTTGTTTTTGTCAGGTTCGGGGTGTACATACAAAGTTCTCCATAAGGATGGCTTAAGGAACAGCAAAGACAGTAAAGGTGGGCCAGGGGAAGTAGGTTTGGTGGAAAAGCGAGGGAGTGGGGATACGGAGGTGGTTTCGGTACATGCGTGCCGCGTTGGTGCGTGGCCCTTATTTTGCACTGCTCAATGAGCAACAGAACCTCTGAAGTGTGTTCTGACTGTCCTTTGATGGATGGTTCTTCGAGGATTAAGGTCATATCTCCCCCCGAAGTCTTCCAATGTTTCTTCTGCCGTCGGCATCTCCTGGAGGGCAGCGGTGGAGGTGAGCGTTACGACTATTCTCTGAGCCTCTTGGGCTTCTAGTAGGGCCATAAAGAAGCCGGAAAATTCGTCGCAGTGCTGATCCATCAGCTTAGCATATGGCTGGAGGTATTCCCAGCCGGGGCAAACTTCGTGGGTTTTAGGATCGGCCATTGGATCGACATCTAAGGGGAGGATACCGAATTATCGTTAAAGGATACAAAAGGCTTGAGGTCTTGAATATGGGACTTGCCCGTGAACTTGCAAGGCAGGTAACAAAGTTCATATACAGTGGGAGATAGCACTTTCGAAACTTTGTGGGGACAAGGTATCAGGCAGATGGTTTTGCGGAAACATTCTTAATTTTTGAAGAAGGAACTCGAGAGCGAGAAAATACAAAATCTCCTTTATGAAACTTTAATTTTCTGCGCCTAAGATTATAGTATTTAAATTATTTTTCAAACGCGCCATGCAAATTTTTTATCACCTAATCACGCATAGATTCGAATCTTGTACATTCTGACTTTCCGCGATTCCGGATTTAGGGCTTCAATTTCTGTTTTTGAGTTGACTTGTTTTCTAAGTGAATTTGTGGGCTGCGGGTCTCTGCCAAATTTTATAAAAGCGAGGGAAGATTTGAGAAAAGAATGATAGGCTGAATTATACGCAAATCAAAAATCTGGAAGGTCACACATACCACATCTTATGATCCTTATCTATGAAAGAAACGATCATATTTTTTAGAATCCGATTAACTCGTTCCACGGGATTCGCTTGGGGGTGATATAGGGGTGTAGTGGTGTGGTGAATTTTGAATTCATCGGCTAACTGCCGGAGGGTGTTGTTAACGAATTCGGTTCCGTTATCCGTAAGAAGTACCTGGGGTGTTCCCTTAGCTATAAATGATACACTCACGAAATGTGGCCACTATTTTCTTGCCTGTTGCTGCGCGCAAGGGTATAACTTCTACCCACTTCGTGACTAAATCCTGAATTACCAAGATATATTGAAATCCAGATTTACTTCGTGGGAAGGAGCCCATAATGTCGGCGGCTACCACTATCAAGGGTTCTTCTACCACACAATGTCCCATTTGACCAGCCGGTGCTCGTTCTACCAAGAAGGGACAGGGTCTTTAATGGATAAAATTTCTTCAGGGGCTAGGGATTCTTACATTCGGGATAGGTCATCAGGGACGTGATGAGAAGAATCTTTTTTATGCAGAATATAAAAATCATATTCTAAGAGAGGGAGAATACTTACTTTCAGGGTCCGTTAAAGTTCGACTAGAAAAAAAATGACGTGTTCTTCATTATTAATGTTCTGAGCAAGAATGGCTCCCAACTTAGTGTTGCTTGCTTCAGTTTGTAATAATAAAGGGATCTCAAAATTAGGGCAAGCTAAGACGGGGGCATCTGATAAGCTACGTTTAATTCTTTCAAAAGCAGATTGCTGTTCTTCATCGCAAATCTAACGCTATTTCTTTTTTAATAGTGATGTCAAAGGACTAGCTAAAGTTGCATAATTTGGGATGAACTGGCGGTACCAACTTGAAAGTACTAGAATTCTACGTAGATCTTTAATTTTGCGGAGAATAAGATACTTTAAGATAAGTTCACTCTTATCGGGATCTATCTGGAAACCATTTTCGTTAACCAAAAAATCAAGATAGTGCACCTGAGAGCTACAGAATTCACCATTTTCTCTATTTATTTCCAAACAAGCTGCCTTAATTTTATTTAGAACCTTAGATAGCCATTCGAGATGTTCTTCGAACGTTTCCGTGACGATGATAATGTCATCTAAGTTGCAGGGCATTCGTCAGGCCAAACGGCATCCGCTTAAATTGGAGCAAAGTACGCCCAGGAACGGTGAATGCTGTCTTTTCACGACCACTTTTCTCTAGAGGGATTTGGTAAAATCCCTTTAGGAAGTCTATTTTGGAAAAATACATGGCGCTTCGCAATTCATCAACAATTCCGCTCTTTTGGGGGAGGGCGTACGCGTCGTTTGCTGTAACTAAATTCAATTTCCGGAAGTCTAGACAGAATCAGTAACCGCTATCGAGTTTTAGTGCCATAACTATCGATGAAGACCAACCACTATTTGAGGGCTCGATAATGTCATGGTCCAATATTTTATCAACTGTAGAAGTGATCTCACTTGTGACTTTTGGGGACACTGAATAATATATCTGCTTAATAGTCGGATGGTTGTTCACGTTGATAATATGTTCTGTCAAATCAAATAAACCACATCGTCCTGTAGGCTCGGGTAATTCGCGTATCAAACATGTATGAAGCAAATCGGCCTCTTTTACTGTAAGCTCTCCAAGCCCATTGACACTTTCAGGACGTTCCTCGTCCATTTCAAGAGAATAAACCTGACTAAGGTTCCCCTTGAAAGTCCAGATTCTATCATCAACGTCCACAGTGATTTCGAATATTTTTATTAAATCTAGATCTATTGCAAACTCAACTGGCAATGAGTTGAGGACTCGGAAAGAAACAACTTGTACCTGATCATGAAGTTTAACAGGGGCCAATATTTCACGAGAAATAAATTCTACTTGACTCTTGGCTACCATGACCCGACCTTTTTTATTGACCGTTTTAAATCTAAGTCTTTAAGCAATCTACACCCGTCTAATCCAACAAATGAGTGAGAAGTAACACTATCAAATAGAGCTTTAATCGGTTTTCCTAAGATTTTAAAAGTCAAAAAAAATGTGGGTTGAGGGCTCAAAATGATGAAGGGGCTATAAGGAAGTTCAGAGAGATTGTATACGGGGGTGGAGTTTTCGGAAGAAAGAAGCACTTCGATAATTTCATAGTAAGTTTCCGGTAGATCAATATTAGGATTAATCTGTTCTGGATTAAGTTGAATGAATTCCGAGAATGGGGTAGGTAAAGAAGGGGTGGTATTCACTAATACAATGTTTCAGGTAGGAATCGGTTAGACAGAATTTTTAAGAAATAAGGATTCTTTAGGAGAAATATAAATTTGCGTGGTTTTTAAATCTAAAATAGCGGTAATTAGATGATCTCGATCTGTAAAGTCGCTTAAAAAGGTATAACTCGGAAGATTTTAAGTTAATTCCGAATTAGTTCTTTCAATTCGGATATCTGGAATATGGAAGGCCCCTTCGATTTTCTTCTCGTTGATGAAAATCCTACCTTCAAAATTCAAAAGAGATATATCACTAACTTTAGGTATATAAACATCCGTACAATCAGAATATTCAAATTTGTTGTTTAAATACTCGATTTCTATTAGTTTTATTAAATCTTTCGTTTCTTTTAGCGGGGGCTCTAATTTTTAAAAAGGTTTCATGCATACCCACTGGAGGTGTATTCTCCCTACGATACACCTGAGTACTAAATTTCCCGAGCAATTAGGACAATTAGTTTTGATCACATTTTTCTTCCACATTTAAAACAGAACCTTCTTCTATGTTCCTTACAATCTGTGTATATATATGCCCTTAATCATCACATTTTCAACATTTTAGATTGGAAGTATTTTTCTTAAGAGGGGTATTATTGTCTGAAGAGGGTGTGGGTGGATTAAAAGTCTTAGATATGGATGGTTTTGGATCAAAAGGAGCGATACTTAGATATTTTGGGATTTGGCTCTATAATTTTCTTTATTACTATCTTTCTATTCCATTGACAATTAAGCAAAATCAATCGGTTCTTCTAAAAGAGGAGACTCACTATCCTCATCCAGAAATGAGAGCCTCTCCTGATGCGTATCGTTTCGCTTATCGGGCCTTTTATTTTTGGGATTCTTATATGCGAGGTCTGGTAGTAACGACCGGTCTGAGACGGGTTAGGTTTATAATTCCTTGCCACGTGATGGCTTTTTTGGGCCACATGGCAATATACTCAAGGTCGGCAGAATCTCGGATATCATTTCTATGGATGGCTGAATGTAGTCTAGGTAAAATATTCATATGTGTATAGTTAACCTACTTAGATCCCGACAAACTATAAGGGTTAATTTATTAAGCATGGCCCTCATGCATGTCAGGTAATCGAAAACGTACTTTTTTCACATTGAGTTCTATGGTAGAATCTCCTGTCTCAGTTCTATCTGCAAGTCCAAGTCACCAAACCTGACTCTGATAGCTGCCGTAAATTGATGGTAATTTTGCCGTAAATATTTTGAACCTCTAAACCAGTTGAGAGCAATACCCGATAAAAAAAGGAATTACTCTCAACAAATTAGCCTCATCAACAGATACAAGATCATGGCCTTCCTGAATGCGTATCAAGAATGCATTCGAATATTCATAACGTGCACCGGAATATTTAATATTCTATTTACGCATGATCTCGTACATCTGGGGTGGAATAGGGGGAGACTCATAGCTGTCACGATGCGAGCGACGAGAATCATGATATGAGGGGTAGGCGTCTTCAAAGGCTGGTATCGGTTTACGTGAGGTCTTGACAACGTAAGACCTACGGTACGCGTGGGGCTAGTTGGTCGGGGGGCTGTCATGTGCTTCACGTGGAGATCATCGAGTGTCAGCAGGGGGGGACGGGGGTAGGCGCCAGCGAACGATAGACTTAGAACGACGAGAGGGATTCATGGTACTCGATCCGCGTAGGTGGGGATTGATCTCAAAAGGGTTGAAGTCTCGATCGCCACAGGGATCGGAAAAATTTTGAGTACAGCGCCAACTTTGCATATGTCTATGAAGATCTACGTCAGGCCCGGGACATATCTAACGTTCGAAAAGGGAGATAAGAGTGATATGAATAAAAACGAACTATGAAACAAAAGCAAAATGGAATTAAACAATCGGACAGCAACTATAACTCGAATTAAATGGTTAGTTCAGTCTCTAAACAAGAGTACGTAATAGTAGATGAGTCGGGTTTCAATGAATTGGCAAAATTATATTTTAAAATAATAATCGAAGTTGATTTATTGTAATTATTTTCCAAGGACTTAGGTGTACATTTATAACAATATGATCCGTGGCTTCAGTAAAGATTCTACCATTCTATAGTTTTTATAATCCTTAGATTACGCAAATTATAAAGCAATAACCAATTCAAAAAGAAAAATAGCGAATAGAATTACAACAATAATTACACGGAATTAGGGAGGGGCTCGAAATATTTCAAGATACGAAAGATAAGCTATTTTAGAGTTTCAATTATCGATAGTGAGAAGGGGAAATGATCTCTGCTAGTACAACTTTAGGGGGATACCGGGAAACTGACAGCACATTCAAATATTTCAAGATATAAAATAAAGCCATTTTAGAGTTTCTATTATCTATAGGGGAAAGGGGAAATGATCTCTGCTAATACAATTCCAGGGGAATATCGGAAAACTGATAGCACATCGAAATATTTAAAGATATAAAATAAAAGCCATTTTTTCTGCTCATCGTTGTGACCTTCCTCTGCCTCGCTGAACCAAGTCATCGACCACGATTCTCCAGCGTCTATGTTTCGAACAACAGATGTGATTTTTGACTCCATGACTCCCAAAACAATAGATAAGGGAGAAGACATCAACAGCCGGGTGAAGGTGATAAGAGACGTTAGTCGATGACACAATGTGAGGTGGTGGAGACCTTCAAGATTCACCACTTAGGACCGCAAAATTCGAAAGCTCGCATAGCGATTTTAGGGACGAAAAAAATAAAAACAGTGCGTAATTTTAAGCTGCTCTTATTATTGCAAATCAACATAAAACATAACTTGAGGTCCTTGAAATGTACTGGTGCTCATATTGTGAGATGCAAGGATCAATCTTTAGAAAGGAGTGAAATCATGGTTGCGCTAAAGGGTAGTTAAATCTATAAATTAGCATTTCAGGTAAATTGCATCTCATGGTGGTCCATTATTTTAAAAAATTTTATTATTTTTTAAAAAACTGAACTATTTTTTGTCATTCACTGTTACTTCAGAGCCAGAGAATTCATGAGACTGATGATCCATCAGAAACTGGGAAATTAAAAACCCGCCTCTCTCCAGATTGCTAAGTATCTTGTCTCCAGAGAAATTATATTTAATATTTTAATGTCGGTGACAGACATTTCTCCAAAGCGCACTACTGCACTTATTAAGCAAACAAGAATTAAGAGAGTTCTAAATTTAATTATATTTTAAATAATCATATGCGCTGCTTTTAAAAGCACCGAGCGGGTAGACATTTATTCACAAAATAAGAATGTTTAAAAAACAAACGATGACAGAAGTCACAAAAGGAGATCGCGCCTCCAGATTTACCTTATTCTCATATTTCCATAATCGCTTACTTTTCATATTCGCATACTCATGCCATATCTTGATTCTTGTAACAACTTCCAGAATGAGCATAAACTTGAACATTTTAGAAAGATATTCACTCCATAAGTCAACTTGAGAGTCAACTACAGTGGGGCCTTCCCGCCCCCATGAAACGCTGGTAAGGGGGTCGTGTGTTATTTAAGTTTTTTCTGGGACCAGTCACAGGGGTGCCTTCTCGCCCCCCAGGAGACGCTGGAAAGGGGGTCGTGTGTTATTTAAGTTATTTCTGTGACCAGTCATTGAGATGCCTTCCTGTTCCCAGGACACCTTGGAAAAGGGATCGTGTGTGAAGTAAGTTTGTTCTGGGACCAGTCACAGCGATGCCTTCCCGCCCCCCATGACACGTTGAAAAGGGGTCGTGTGTGACCTAAATTTTTCTGGGACCAGCCACAGAGGTGCCTTCCCGCCCCCATAAAACGCTGGAAAGAGGGTCGTGTGTTATTTAAATTATTTTTGTGACCAGTCATTGGGATACCTTCCCGCCCGCCACGACACGTTGGAAAAGGGGTCGTGTATAACCCAAGTTTTTCTGGGATCAGTCACAGGTGCGCCTTCCCGCCCCCATCAAACAGTGGGAAGGGTGTCGTGTATGACTTAAGTTATTTCTGTGGCCAGTCACATGGGTGCCCCCCTCCCCATGAGACGTTAGAAAGGGGGTCGTGTGTTACTTAAGTTATTTCTGTGGCCAGTTATGTAAAACTGACAACAGAAAGTGGACAATTTCATTCTGCTAGTAAATTTAAACATTTCCTAAATTTTTCGACTGAAACATATAATATTTCTATGAAAATATATTTTTACATTTCGACATATAAAAGTGGTGCATGCCCCGTAATAAATATTTTAAATTTATTAGATTCTAGAAATGAGAACTAAATAAATGAAAATGTATTAGATTATAGAAATTAAATAAAAATCGGTTCAGTAAAAAGGACATTCTATTTTTATATTCATTGTCAAAATAACAAAATATAATTATTATTATTATTCGTATATGAGTTATCTGCATTCTTATACAAGTAATTTATTGAGAGGGTTAGAACCCATCTAGTATTAAATTTATTTCAATTAAAATAAAACTGAACATAAACATTAAAAATTAAATTTATAACAGACATAGTATTTTTCATTTAATGCCAAAAAAATTTAAATTCAATGTTGTTTTGGTCTATAGAGAAACTTCTAGTTAAAAACAGAAATTTACTACAGAGTAAAACAATATATAATTATAATATTAGTTGATCAAAATTAATAAAGCGAATTTTGCCTAAAGGATTTGGTTCCAATCTGAATGCAGAGATTGTAACATAGTCTTTTGAACCTAAATCGCTTATGAAAGATAGCTTGCTATGCTGTAAACCTTTCTAATTCTACATATGTACAAATTTTCATTAACTAGATTGCAATACAGTCTTTTGTACGTAAATTTCTTATGAAAGCTAGCTAAACACATTATAAACGTTTATGATTCTACATACAAGACCATTTAAATTAACGTGAAACTTTTAAAACTTTTTCTTGATATAAATAAATATTAAACGGTAAATATAATTAACTAATAAACTAACTATAATTGTTAATCATCATTCGTCTATGTTTTAACATAATATTGCAGTTGATTATGTAACATCAGAGCGTTGCGTAGTTAGTTAATTTGTTAGAGTAGTCCCTTTCTTCTTTGCTTTTTGTGATCCCGATCTTGAGTTATCAATAGGGTGCATATTCAGAAAGACCATTTGTACAAATTCCAGCAAGTTCTCATGAGATTTAAAATATGACAAGTTAAAAACAAAGAAGGAGGAGATAAGAATCTGTAAAGCTTCGATCAGACGAGTAGACGAATCTGAAATGATGCCATCCATTGTCAGCCAGTATTCCCTTGCCTGGTCATCACCTATTTGAAACCATTTTGATATACATTTAATATGTGAGAATACCGTTTTAATGTTCTTAGATAAATGCTGACTATAGCCTCTGACCCTGGTGAACGTTTCGGATAGGGATTCATTCCGAATTATTTCGAAATCTGTATTCGCGCCAACTCGAATAAATCAGGACCAATCGGAAAAATTCTAGATTTTATTCGATCCAGATCGGTTAAAAATTAATCATACTCAATCCGGTTCAATCCGAACAAAATCTGTATTCCAAATCAATCCGAACATCAGATCGATACATACTGAATTTTTAATCCGTGTTAATCCGAGTTCGGATTGAATTGATTCATTCGGATTAAAAAGTGGTTTAGATCAATCAGATTTCGGTTTGAAAATTTTGCTCCGATTGATTCGGATTAGAAGTTCGGATTGAATTGGTTTGATTTTTAACCGATTTCTATCGAACGAAATGGAGAACTTTCCTCGGATTGATTTAGATAGATTCAGATTGGTTCAAATACAAATTTCAGGATGATTTGGATTTCTTACATTCTCATTCATGAGAGTGTAATGTAATGGTCCAAATTTTCGATCTTTGGTTTTCAGCGGATCTTTACGTTTTGGCACTCACAGAATTCAAAAATCATCAAATTTTGTCGGTTTCTGTCTATCTGAATGTCTGTATGTCTGTCTGCCTGTATGCCTGCCTGTCTGTATGTCTGTCTATATGTCTGTATATATGTCTATATGTCTGTTTGTCTGTCTGTATATCTGTCTGTATGTATGTATAATTACCTGAAAGTTGCAGCCACGCTAACTTTCGTAGGATTTGTACAATCGAGTCAGCCTTTGATACATTTCTTAGGATTCCCAAAATGAAGGTTAAGTTTGTTAAGTAGATATTTTCAACTAAAATTTAAAAATTTAGAGTATTTTCGGAATACATTTTTTTTAGTTTTAGAAATTTTAGTCAAAGTTTATGATAGATGGGCAGAAGACTGGTAAATTATTCAAATAAAATATTCAATTTCAAACAAAAATATAAAAGTTATATACTTTTGAAATTTTTGAAAATGTTAAGAAAAATAGAAACAAATATTTTTCTGATGGATTAGGAAATTTCATTAAAATTCTTTAATAGACATCAAATATATTTAGAAACTATCTCAGTTAAATTTTCCGATTAGACAAAAATTCAAATGATAGAGCTTTTTCAAAATTTGAAGAAAAATTGTTGTAAGTTTCATGAATTTTTGTAAAATTTTCTGGTGCACGGCAAAAAGACTTCTAAATGGCCCTGATGACATTTTTAAATTTGGTATATGTATATATATATTTCGAAATTATTACCTTGAAATTGATGAATTACACAAAAGTTCAAAAGTTGGATAATTTTCAAAAATATGCGATTTTTGTTTTTAAAAGATACGTAAGTTTAAAACGTTGTTTTTGTATATTTAAACAAGATTTACAAATTATCTTGATAAAGTTTTTCAAGCCGACACAAATTATCAAAAGCGAGCTTCATAATGAGAATGTAATCTTCAAAGCCGTAGGTGCTTTGAGAACCTTCTTTGAAAACAAATCGAAAAAAATCATTTGAAATTTATGGCTGTAATTCCTCACAAATTTAAATCAGTTTTCAATTGAAGTTCTAATATTCATGATAATTAAAAAATGTAGTAATAATGTATGCATAAAACGTACGAAGACGAGCGCGCAATGAGAATGTGCCCGCGCACATTTAGTCTATCAGCACTTATCTAACATCGTAAGTTAATTTTATTTTTATTATTCATGGCTCTTTTCTTTTTTGAAGTAGAAGTTTGACTAGATTGTAAAATATTGAGTTCTAGTTTTTTTTCACAAAGCTAGAAACTTAAAATACAACCTTCAAAAGTTAACTCTCCATTTTTACGCTAAAATTGTTGAAATTAATTACTTTGTTGCTCTGTGTAAAAAAATCTTTTTTAAAATTGAGCACAGAGCAAAAAATACTTAGTTATAATGCTTATTATCTAAAGTAAGGAAACCCGCTTTAATGGTTACAAATTGGATCCCCCACATTCAAGTAATTTTTTTAAGCTTTAGTGAATTTTATTACCCAGCATAACAATTCTCGAGTGTCCCACTGGTACAATGATGTCTTTAGGTGAAACAGTGTCCTGCAACATAAAAATTATTTTGAATGCAAAACTATTCAAGTTTAATTTTAAACTCAATTATTTTTAGGATTGAAAACACTCACTTCATATGGGCAGAACAATCTTGCCACGTCTCACCAAAGTAACTCATAATAATTTTTATGACTTCCACATTTTTTTTCTCGCCGGACAGATCATCATCCAATGTAAGGTAGAGCTTCTTTAAAATGCCGAACTCTAAAATGGATTTCTTTTTTCGAAGAAAACAATCCTGCAAGTTTTTAATGTAAACGTTTGTCAGTTTCTCGAAATGCCACATTAAAATATTTTTCTTTAGCAAACACGGCCAAGTGTCAGCAATTTCTTTAACATTCCTGAAACATGGTTTCTTTTTTCCGAAAACCTGAGTGTAAGACATTTTGTTTAGAAATTGCCTTTGTGCAGAATATGTTTTTTCCAATGCTTCCTTGACTTTTTCAACGGTAGCGTCAACCATTTTCGGATCTAGAAGAAATTTTTAAAATTTTTCTTCAGTCTCACAATCGCCTTGGGTTTTCCAATTTATACAACCGGCTTTTACTGAAGAAAATAATCTCGCTGCATGAAGAGGTATTTTCGCCTTTCTGACAAGGGTTCCTTCTGAGTGGATATGGTTAAGGTAATTATTCCTGCTCCTTAGTTTACTAAGTAGTGTGTGATAACCATCACCGAAAATCTGTCCGTTGTCGTCTAACTCGGCAAAGGAAGAGGGATACTTCCTTGTCATGGATAGCGCAGTGGATTTTATTGCTTCTATTGGATTGTGTTCACTGATACTCCTCATGTGGCTTAACATTATGTCACAGACGCATTTTAAGGTCCGGGTATCTCTTGTTTTAGATTCAAGGGTATTTATAATAGACAAACTCACCAAATCCCAGGGTAACTCGAAAGACGTCCACGATTTTCTTCTTGATATGGTTGTCGCTTCTGTTAGCAGTGGGTTTCCCTGTAGCTCCTCTACATTTTCTATTTCTTGAATCGAATTTTCTTTTTAAGTTTCCTGTCTATCTGCCTGAACCATAATTTTCGCTGCATCGGTATCATTCGGTTGGAGTCTTTGATCTCCTAGAGTTGCCAAACCATCATCAATTGGATGTTTTGCTCCATATTTCGTCCATTCTTCTCCTGCTTCCAATAAAATTAAGGTTTTCTTATGGAAATAATGCAAGGAATCATCATCGTCCAGAGATGTTCCATTTCTTTCAAGGACTATGGAACTTCTATTCAAACCCAACTTCGTCCACAAATGTTTTAAGGGCTCGAAATGTAAAATAAGATATGAATAGTGTTGTAAGTATTCGTGCTTTGCCAACAAGCGAACTTTAGGGAAACATTTTATTCGCAGCTGTAAATATGCGTAAATTTCCCTTTTTAGAAGGGCGATTTGGCCAGTGGATATCACAGGAGCACATATTATAGCACATATTTCTCTAAGGTGTAAAACCATTACCCACACAGGATCCTCAAAGTTTCTCACGCGATCAATAATGGCGACAGGAAATATCATTATGAGCCTTCTTATCTGACTCGCTGTACCAGTAGTTTTGAAAGTGTACTTTGCCTGTTTTGTAACTGGTGCAATGTACAAAGGCGGTTCTGTTGACAATTTTACATCGTTTAATAGGAAATTCAAAAATCCTAATTTAAACCACCCTTCCTTTACGAAATACTGGAAAGTCAAAGCCATATCTTTCGCACCAAAACCTTCAAATACGTCATGTGCTATGCAAGGTGGCAATCCTGGATTGCAAACATGGTAATATTGTAAACTATTTAATGCTGAGGCAGATTTGACACCTTCGCACATTTTCCCAGTACTTTTTGCTTCATTGACGCAATAAATATAACTTTGAATAGTCCGCGGCGGTTTTTCACAAAATATATCGTGTCGCAAATCATCTATTGGTACCCAAAAAAAACGACAAACATATTTTGAGATACTAAAATTTTCCGTTAAACCACATATTTGATGACTTCATTAACTTTCATCGACCATAGCTAGTAAGGAACCTCTATAAGTCACTTTTGCATCAGGCAGAGAAATGGTAATTCCGTCAGTTCCTAAATCTTTAAATCCCTTAATAGCAGTTCAACTATCTGTCCCCATCCAAATACATTCACGTAGCTGTCACGACAAAGAAGAACTAGTGTTGTCATTTTCACCTGTGATCTTAAATGAGCTGACAAATTTCCTAAAACCAACCAGAACCCGATTAAGTTGAATTTATTTTTTGAAGGTCGCAGCGGGTTACATACTTTAAATGCATACTGAATGAGAATAATTCTTAATGTTTTCATCGTTTGGAAGAATAGACTTTTTTTTACTTGAGCACCGTCAGAGATATCGAAATATCCTTCTTTTCGTTCGTGAGTGGATTATCGCAATATTCGCGAACACGAGCGTTTTTAACGAAAGTTTTTTTTCTGTTGTACGAATTCCTCAAACAACCCTGTTTTTTGTCAAAAGTACTTGTAATTCCCTAAAAGCTATTATTAAGGCCATGCGATGAGTATAACAGCTGATCAAGTCAACCCTAAGATCAATATTTTTTCACCCATATTCAAAAATAAAAGTTTAAATAACGCGAAAATTTTTTGCGGGAAATGTTAATAAATATTAAGGATCGTTTGTGGCATTGCAAATAGTTGGAGGAAGAAAAAAGTTTATTCATGCAAATAATGATTATCGACGAACACATTTAGGTTTTACAGCAGATGTTTGACTTTGAACGTTCTCTGACGGTAATCATGCAATCTGTTTTACCCACAGATCCCTAGAAGTTCGAAGTTGTCTACTCGCTGCGCTAGTGCTGCTTTAACACAGCTGATACCAGACTGATTCGTATGTCAGACCAAATATGTTTATTTGCATTTCAAGTGCAAACATTAGTTTTTACATTATTTGTGCATAATGTTCGTGAGCGATTTTTCTTGTTTTGCCCCACTTTGATAAATATAAACCTCATAAATAGCCTATTGACAACATTGCAAATTGCTTGCAGGGTTTGATATCAGCACGATTGGTATTTCTCCAAAATAGTAATTGAAAAAAAAAAACTTTTTTCAGTATTCTAATTATTTCGGACCAGAGACGCATTCTTGCATGTCTTCTATTTATCGTGCCAAATCTTTAACACGATATCTCATTCCGTGTACGTAAGTTGGGAAACAAAACTTCCAGTTGCTGCACACGAACTACTTTTAACGTTACAATCCATTTTAAAATTGTCTCGTAATTCATCGTGATATCTGAAGATATGAACATTCGGAGAATTTTCCGTTTTAAATAGGTTATGTTTTACTGGGAAATTGTTAAAGGGGCATTTTATTGGCATTGCAGATGACGATAAGTGACGAAATAAATGCTTTTTAAACTAGAGTCGATTAGTACATTGGAAAAAGCAATTTTTTTCTTTGCAAAGAAAGATTCTTTTTTCTTTATAAATGTGGAAGCGCCACAAGTGCTTTCTAAACCTTAGATAAGTTGGAAATTCTTTATAGCAATTCGAATCCAAAAAAGCAATTTGCAAAGATGGTTCATTCCCATGAACTATTTGGTGCTTATTATTTGACCGTATTTTATTAAAAGTTAAAGAGCAACTGCGGCAGGTGAACATTGAACTGTTTGAGGAAAGGTTTCAGAAGGAAACGGATTTTCAAAAATCTTCTACAGTCATTTTTAAATAAAGAAGTGAACTGAAACAAGAAATGATTGTGTTTTAAATCGGTAGATATTTATTTCATAGATTTATTTCTTAATATATATATATATATACATATATGTTAGGGTGGCCCAAAAACCCGACTTTCGAATAGAGGGCATTCTACCCCACCCCCATTTTGTGAGTTTGCCGGAAAAAAAATCGCCTCCAAGTTTGAGCCAAATCGGTTAATATTAAGACGTCCAACACAGGCCCTGAAAATCCCCCTTGTGGAGCCCCAAAAAACTGAAATTGACTTTTTTCCCAAAATTGACACATAAGTGCTCTGTTTTTCCCTTCTTTGCCATAAATTATTTTTGTTTGTCTAGTGAAATAGTTTTAAGTATTTTTCAACTAATAAACAATTGTTGAAACAATTTATTTTTGTCTAAATAATGTGTTTGCCCTCAGTCATTGACAGGTAGATTTCTGATGCTTGGTTGGACAATTGGTCATTTTTAAGAATACTGATCTTTATTTCAAGCATTTAGTATTTGTTTATACAACTTATTATTATTTAATTGTAACTTTTTCGGGCAAAAAGGAGTAAAACTCTAGGTTTTTATTTAGTTAGCTTCGCTGCTCATTATTAAATATCTACACCATCTAAATACTACTACCTTATTTTGTAATCAATCCTTATTTGCTTTAATAAATTTTGTTTGTTTAAACATTTTTTCTCGAAAATAAATAATTGAAATTTCTGTTATTCTGCAGTTATTGTGGTAATTTTTCATTGTAAAGAGCCAAATTTTTTGTCTAAACCATTATCGTATTGTTTAATAAATTTATTGAAAACTAATGTAACATTTTATTGGAAATTGTGATTCAAAAATCTCATATTTTTTCTCAATTTAATAAAGCATATCGCTTATTTTTAAATATTTAAACGTCAAACAGATGCTTTACATAACTAATATTTCTTCATAAAATGTTTTACATTGGTCATGAAAAGTTTATTTTTTTAATCAGACTTTATTCTATGAAAATTGCATTTAATTTTGTCGTTCTAAAATTTTTTTTATAATTCTATTTTATTTTCGAAAAAAATTGTTTAAAGAAACAAAATTTATTTAAATATATAAGAATTTATTACAAAATGACGTACATATTTAATAATATGCAGAAACGCTAACTCATTTTTTATTTAAACTAGAGTCTTATATTATTTTTTAAGAAAAATTAACAATTAAATAATAATAATTCATGATTTAAACAAATACTAAATGCTTGAAACAAATATCACTATTCCAAACAATGTTCAATTTTCCAATGACACATAAAAATCTACCTTTCAATGAGTGCAAAAAAAAATTATGTAAACAAAAATAAATAGTTTAAACAATATTTTATTAATTGACAAAAACTTAAAAACATTACACTTGACAAACAAAAATAATTTATGGCAAAAAAAGGAAAAACAGCATTTATGTGTCAAGTTGGGTAAAAAATGTCAATTTCAGTTTTTTGGTGCATTTTCGGGGCTCCACAAGGGATGGGGGCATCGAAATGGAAAGTAATTCAATGGAAATGATTTATTAGAGACTTCCCAATAAATTCTTAATATCCCCAGTAAGCTAAGTTTAAATCAAGAAACCTGAATCCCATTTTTCCGATAACCAAAATTTCTCCATGTTAATTTGATGAGATTTTTAGAGCATTTGCGACGCGTCTTAAAAGTAAAGTCCAGTGATTAATTTAGTGATAAATAAATAATACAACATTTATAAATAACCTTGCACGATGAGTCGAAGCAACCTCCGCTCGTCAAAAACGACCAAGAATCTCGCGGCAGACGCCGGCAACGACCAGGAGGATCTCAATTCTACAATACGACCGAGAATAGGACCTCTAGCAGAAACTGTCATTATTGGAAAATGGCATTAATCAATTCCTGGAGGCCACGACCGTCATGGCAAAGAGCCTGGAAGAAAGGAAGGCACGGACACAGGTACGACTCGAGAGGCTAGAAACGGCCTAATCAAGGGTAGCAGAGCGGGTGACAGCATGGGGCCAAGACAGCTAAAGTAGGCGGCAGCAACCAAGCCCAAAATCAAATACGTCTTACCTGAGTTTAATGGCGAAGGCAACCCCATGAGGTATCTACACCAATTACAGCGCTACTGGGAGGTAGTACGCCCACGACCATGCGATGAGAAATATCTTATAGAGAAATCCCTTTCAGAACCCCCCGGTAACTCGTGGCTCATTATTAAAAATGAGGTATCAGATTTAGAAAGTTTTGTATACAAATTCTGGCAAAGGCACTGGAATGAGCATACACAACATGAAATTAGAAAAAAGCTTGATTTTGGCTACTTCCAACAAGCCAAGGATAGATCACAAGCCGAATATGCCACTCGCATCTTCGCACACGTAAGCGAGCTGAGGCCTCCGATGGAACCTCGGTAGATTATACGTAAACTAGCCCGTCACTACAACGATGAGATCAAGTATGCCATAATCGGTCGAGGCATCGATCGATGTGACAAACTCATCGAGCTATTGGAGGAGTTTGACAAAATTGGGAATTCAAATAACGGCCAAACGGAGGCACGTGAATAGAGAGGTAGAAATAACGCAACTCGAGAAAATAACCCAACAAACTCAGGCGCATCGGGACCTCAAAACAATGGCGGCAGCAATCCTCAAAGGTCATACAACACAGCACCAGGAGGCACGTGGCAGAGAAGCGCACAGGAAGGAAACTCGTGGCGACAGACGGCAAATGAAACTCCGTAAAGGGTACAAAATATGGAGATTGACAGCCAAAACAAACATGAATCTGAAATATATGACAACAATGAACGGACTACGGACTCGGCAAACGAGCCAGAGCCACGTCAATAGAAAACGATAAAAATACGAAAGAAATTGACGTGGCACCAATCCAGACCATCGATAGGTCACGCTGATAAAGTGCTGCATCTTTGCAGACACATCTATCGATGAGCAGGTTCTCCCGACATCCGGCTACGCCTTTCTTTGAGCCTCGTTGTTCATACACTTATTGCCACACAGGTTCAATTGCCCGAACAATCCTATCATTTAGGATGGCTGTAATTATCTTATAAAGCGTGTTCAGACAAGTTATTGGCCTGTAATTCTTCGGGTCAGCTAAGTTGACTATTTTCGGCAGAATTATTGTGCGCCCTTCCACCAACCACTCTGGAATCGGCTCTTCCGACTTCCAATATGAGGTGAAAATACGGGCCAAATGCTGATGGGTTGAAGAAAACTTCTTCGACCAGAAGCTTTTGATACAATCTGGTCCCGGTGCGGAATAGTCCTTCATCCCTCTTAATACTTTTTTCACCTCCTCGGTAGTGATGGGTGGGCATTCTTTATCAGGGGTTATGAGGACAACACATAACTCCTTGAAGCTCTTTATATTTTCTGAGTCTTCATCCAGTCTATGCTGAACTTCGTAGACTTCTCTCCAAAATACTTCGACCTCTCCTGGTTTGGGTGGGTGTTCGACAGTAACTGGAGGGTCTTGGAAGAGTCGAGATGAGTCAGAGAGAAACTGTTGATTTTCTCTGACCCACCTCTCCCTCCACTCTAGACTTCTCTTAGCGTCAGAGAGTATCCGTATTCTCTCAACAATATGCTGTCTGATCGTCAGCAGCTTTGACTTGTTAAGTGTGTGATAACGAGTCCGGAGTTTGCGCGCGAACTATCGAACCTTGGCGGTAAAATTTCTGCCAGATCTGATGTAGTCAATCACACACCAAATGCGGGACGCGTACTGTCTTGCCCAGCCTATCTTTATGGCAAGTTGATGCATTCGTCTTTTGGTCTTATGATCAGCCGTTGGTTTTGTATTACGATTCGCATCGGCCAAAGCTCTCGCTGCATTATATACACAATAATTGATAGCCCAGAGGTCGAATTCTCCGGAAAAATGTCCACGAAGCTCGTCATCCATTTCAGCCAGATCTTTAACCTTGAGAGAAACCTTGGTGTTGATATTGCACCGGATCGTAAAGCATCGCTCTTCATCTATTGAATGCCTGCCTGCGGTTGGTCTTAGTGTCGCCTCCTTTCTCTGTTGCCGGCTTGTGCTAGCTGTGGTAGAGTAGGTGTTACGCTTACGAAGCCCCTTTTACGGAGTAGTTCAGCATGGTTTCGCAGACTTTGCTGCGAAAAGTGCGATATCTCCGGGTGTTTCTCGCACCACAAAGCATGCAGCCGTGACATGTAACCCGTTCAGGGGCCGCACTCGCATCGTAGCACTCTAGCAAGTCGTGATTCAGTCGCTCCGTCCACCCAAAGGTTGCGAGATCCCGCCGATCCATCGCATTGTATCCATTTTCATTGACTCCCCCAGCTCTAGATTGGTCGGCATTGTTAGCCGACCTATTGTCGGGAGCCCTGCGCGTTCAGTTGTTTTGAACCGCACTTACTACAACTATGATTGGTGTTGTCATTGTTGTTCCCACAAGAAGCTAGGGAAAGGGGTTCGTCCATCCTTGTAGAGCCCCGCATGCAAGGATAAGGCTGCGTACTCTGAGGGGTCGCCCGGTATCGGAACCGCCAAGGTTCGAAAGTTCGCACACGAACTCCGGACCCGTTATCACACACATAACAAGTCAAAGCTGCTGACCATCAGGTAGCATATTGTTGAGAGAGTAGGGATACTATCTGACGCTAAGAGAAGTCTAGAGCGGAGGGAGAGGTGGGTCAGAGAAAATTAACAGTTCCTCTCTGGCCCATCTAGACTCTTCCAAGACCCTCCAGTTACTGTCAAACACCCACCCAAGCCAGAGGAGGTCGAAGTATTTTGGAGAGAAGTCTACGAAGTTCAGCATAGACTGTACGAAGACTCAGCAAATATAAATAGCTTCAACGAGTTATGTGTTGCCCTCATAACACCTGATTAAGAATGCCCACCTATCATTGCCGAGGAGGTGAAAAAAGTATTAAGAGGGATGAAGAACTATTCCGCACCAGGACCAGATTGTATCAAAACCTTCTGGTGAAGAAGTTTTCTTCAACCCATCAGCATTTGGCCCGTATTTTCACCTCATATTTAAAGTCAGAAGAGCCGATTCCAGAGTGGTTGGTGGAAGGGCGCACAATACTTCTGCCGAAAATAGGCAACTTAGCCGACCCGAAGAATTACAGGCCAATAACTTGTCTGAACACGCTTTATAACATATTCACAGCTATCCTAAATGATAGGATTGTTCGGGCAATTGAACCTGTGTGGTAAGAAATGTATGAACAACGAGGCTCAAAGAAACGCCTAGCCGGATGTCGGGAAAACCTGTTCATCGATAGATGTATCTGAAAAGATGCAGCATTCTACCAGCGTGACCTATCGATGGCCTGGATTGATTATCGGAAAGCTTTCGATTCTACATCCCATAGTTGGGTGCATAGAGAGATTGATGCCGCTTTGGAAAACCAGATTTACTATCTTATCTGGCAAAAACCGTGTGACAACTAACAAGGTCACGTTTCAGAGAGGTGTCTTTCAGGGCGACACCATGAGCCCACTCCTCTTTTGCCTTACATTATTGCCACTATCTCTAGCACTGCGCCATTCCGACGGGTACTTGTGCGGCAAACCTGGAGATCGAAAGTGCAAGGTCACACATGTATTTTACATGGACGATCTTAAGATCTATGCTAAAAACAGAGGGCAACTGCATCTAGCTCTGGGGATTGTCGAACGATATACTAAGGAAATTGGAATGGAATTTGGGTTAGACAAATGATCCAAGGTTTATTTGAAGCGAGAAAAACTTAATGGCATCCCTGAAGATCCTGAGCTCGTTGATAGAAGCGCCATATGACACCTTTACACTGGAGAGATTTATACATAGCTGGGTGTACCACAGAG
>NC_046663.1:116665208-116676130 GCF_010883055.1 Belonocnema kinseyi
GGGTACAGCACATAGAGTTGCAAATGGAAGAGACCCTCTTCTTAAAATAGTCAGGAATCACGAAGAAGTGGGCAAAGGAGCGTTTCTGTACAAAACAGCGGAAGAGGCTGCTGAAACACTCGGACTTCACTTTAGTATTAGGTGTGAGCAAAATGCATCAAATCTTATCTATCTTGAGTACTTACTCCAGAAAGCCCGGATTAAGAAAGCACAAGAGAAAAATTGTCGTGAACAGCTCCTCGATAAGAGGATGCACGTTATCTTTCACAGAAATGTGGAGGATCAGTCAATGTCTTGTGAGGTAACGTTTGCTTTCCTTAAATCGCCCGGATTGAAGTCTGGTACGGAGGGTTTCATTTTTGCATGCCAAGACGGTGTCATTTCCACCTTAACATACCGTCGCCACATTTTGAGCCAAGACATTCCCGATGATAGCTGCAGGGTGTGCCATGCACACCCCGAGCATTTAGCTCACATACTATCTAGTTGTCCAACTCACGCGGGAACGATGTACATTCAAAGGCACAATGTGGCACTAAGAGTTCTTTATTACCATCTCTGTCACTTCTGCGGCATTAACCTTAATATCGCTCCTCTAAATGCTCCTAGGGAAATTGAGTCAATTGTCGAGAATGGGAAGTGCCGCATATACTGGAACTTTATATTCTCGACAATTGTTTCTGTTGCTCACTCGAGACCTGACATGGTTCTTCTTGACTTCCAGAAGCGAACCATGTTCGTTATCGCATTTTCGGCACCAGCTAACAAAAACATCATAAGCAAGTAGAATGAAAAAAAAGAGGTATCGAGACTTTATAAGGGAGTTGCAACGATTGTACCCAGAATATTCAGTTAAATTGATCGTCCTTATCATCGGCGCTCTTGAAGGTGCCAAGCTTTCACTTGCTAATGGCCTAAAAAGCATCCCTGCGTGTCAACAATATGCCAGAACACTTGCGGGAAAAATGCAGGAGGCGGTTGTCCTTGAGTCGCTCCGTGTTCTTAGGGTGCACAAGGCTTTTGCTGGATCGTCGTATTGACTCCTTTACAGACTGTAACCACCTATCTCACGGTCGCGAGACGTGGTTGTGGCTGAAATTTTACCGCGATTTCGCTGGAAGCGGGTGCAATTTTCCAGATTAGCACCTGCTTGCGGCGAATTCTTGCGGTTGTCCTTATGACAAATTTTTAATTTTATATATATATTTATTTATTTATACAGTTAAATTTTCTTATTTAGTTTTTGATTATAAAATCGTTAATCATCTTCTTCCGTCAGGTACCGAAAATTTTTAAAGAGATAAAAAATTAACAATATGGCGGCTGTTCATCTGAAAAAATTAAAAGTTGATTTTCTCTGGAAATCCACTCTTAAATTTGTTGGGCATTTTTACTAATTTGTACTATGATAAATTTGCACATCTAAGAAGTTACATAAAAAATGTTTCTAGTTCTTTCTCGTCATATTTCATCGTTCACGAGGAAAATTGAAAAACTGCATTAAAGGGAAAAAAATTCTCCCGGCCTGAAAATTGGTTGAGCTAGCGTGATGCTGATAAAATGCCTTTCTTCTATCAGCAAAAATGGTCTTTTCTTAGTCTTTTCTTAGGCATGAATAATTTTATTTTAACCATTTTTGTATGTGTCATTGTTTCCGAAAAAAGGTAGAAAATTCGATTGTGAGAAAAAAATTTCTCCTAGCCACAAAGGTTATTCAGCGAGCATGTTAAAGTTGAAGAAAAATGGCAAAAAATTTAATTGTGGATCTTTTAAGAAAGGCGACTTCTAATTTTTCAAGAAAACCCGCCGCAATTTTATTCATTTTTAAACATTTGAAAATTTTCCTCTAAAAAATAACATGTTTCGTCCACGACACGTTCCGTGATTGTAATTCTAGAACCATGTCTGATTTGAGATGGATTCTTTTTGAATACATACCCTTATAAGAATTTTTATTCAACGTTCGAAAATTTTATATTTCACTTTTAAAATAAACAATATCCTGTTTTAGATATATTATAGGAATAAGCGTGCATAAGTAAGCAAACACTTAATTTGATGGAAAAATTAAGTTAGATTGACATTAATGATTATTTAAAGTTTTGTATAATATAATTGTAAGAAACTTTGAAGATTCAAAAACTCTTCCTGTCTTTAAATTGAAATTGTAAATTTGAATTACAATTACACATTTCTTTGCACATCAATTGGTTATAATATCCCTTACAAAATTAATTTTTTAAGGTAAGTCTGCGAAAATATCATAAATATCAACATCTAATGACCAAATAAATAAAAAATAAAATAAATAATAGAAAAATAAGAACATTGCTAAATAATAATTATTATAATAGCGAAATAATTATAATCAAATATCAACAATATAACCTCAAATACTTAAATAATTTTTAAAAGTAATTTGAAGAATATTCAAAATATATTTCTAATTACGCCAAAGTATATTGCATAAAATTATTATTCTTATAGTATAATTGATAATCAGTCACTTACCTTGATTATTTCACCGAAAGTGAGCACAATTAATTTTGCAAATCAAACTGCACATTCTCTGATATGACGTGGGAATAACAAAAGAGCAGAAAAAAATCTATTGCGAAAATTAAACAAGCGTAGAGTATTAAACGAACGCGCTTTTCGGAACTTCACAAGTAGATAACCCGAGCCATATGGCGGCCTGTGATTCGTCGAGAGGCGTGGCCAAAATAAGAGGGGTGGGGGTAAGAGAGGGACGTAACCTCCTCTGATTGCTCGAGGGGCGTGGACTAATAACAAAGGGTAGGCACGTGGCCTCTCCTGATTGGTCGAGTGGCGTGGCCTAATTACAAAATGGCGGCTATAATAATTACAAAATGGCGGCTATCCTAATTACAAAATGCCGGCCATCCTAATTAATCGAGTGCACGATTTCGAGTTAGAAAAGGGGAGGGGTTGAATATTTTCCCATTGAAAGGATTATTCTCAGTTGGAAAAGCGGACGCGCTCCACATGATCTTAATAAACGAATGTTTCTCAGCTTAATAGAGGAGGGGACCCCACCTCCTCCCTGTTTGTACCTGACTTTTAAAGCATGCAGATCTAAACTTAATTATTTGACAGAATAATTACTCATTCGGTGAATGAATATTTTCTGCACGTAAATAATTTACAATCGTTTCAATTAAAAAATCTTCACATGCTTCTACGTTTTTCAATAGTCGTTATATCCTTCTAAACATTTCATCGACACATACAATTATATTTTTTAGTTTTTCCAAAATGCACTTTTGAAGAACTATTTGGGGAGTATATACCTTTTTCTTTTTGGCGTCAACCTCGTTCTGCTGCGTGTCATTGTCCGTCTCGTCGTTGTATTTTTTGCCGTTCCTCAAAACTATCGCCTTATTACAGGTAGTGTTTTCAAACATCAGCGTGTATTTCCATAATTCAATAGTTTGTAGGTACAAAGGTGAATTCCCGTAACAGAAGTATGATTCTATGATATCCATATATTAATAGAGCTTTTCGAAAGTTGCAGAGTCGAAGGTGATAATGTTGCCTGAACGGATCATAATTTTATTGAGCGGTTGAAATGTCCCATGTGCTTCAACCTCTAGTCCAATTAGAATGGTCTTGAAAAATGAACGATTAAGTCCGTAAATAGTAGGCAGATTCATTCATTGCGTGGTTCTCTTCGTGAAGCTTTTAGACACAATAACCAAGCGTTTAAGAGCAGCTTTAGTAAAAACTTGTTTAAGTAGTGATGACTTGGGTTGATCTCATTTATTTTTGGTATATCAGGAACAGTTTATTTCGTCTGAGTGTCAAACCAGACGTTGATAGTTAGAGTTTGTGGGAACTTTAACAAATCAAAGACCAGCGAAGATTATATTTCTACTTAATAACTGTGAACTTGCGACATACTGACTCGTTTAGATACAACAATTGAACTGATTCAACTCTGGAAATGCGTCGATTTATGTACGTATTATATATAAGGAGTGGGAAAGTCCTTTGTTAGGTGGGGGAAGAGCCATATGTTGTGAGCGTGGGAATAACCGTTATGCCACACATGTGAATAAAACCGATTTCTTTTTAACAGTCAAACGAAGTATAGAAGTATGCTTTTCTTAGAAATGACACAAAAGAACACGTGTTTCATATAAATCATACAAAAGAATACGTATTTCCTGGAAATTACACAAAGAACACATATTTTTTATTAGTGACACAAACCAGTTAAGTGCGGGGGGAAGGTATTTTGTATAAACCGGTTTTTCAGGTGCGAATGTATGAGTGCTGTGAAAACAACCTACTATTATCTGTAGATTTATTTAGGGTATTGATATACCTCTCTAAAGAACAAACCATTGCATAAGTTATGAGTGTTTTATATGAAAAAAATGTCAAGTACAAGATTGAAAGTAATGAGAATAGAACAATTAATTTAAAAAAATAAAAATTTCAAAGTAAAACGTTACCACAAAGGCTAATTCATTTCATCTGTCATAAAATGTTATCTAGTTTCTGTGAAACGTACGTACGTGCATACGCAAAATTCGTAAGTGAAACTAATTATCAAACAAATGCCATTAGTTGTCCATATACTGTCCGTGGTATAACGATACATTTTCTCCAGAAAAAATAATTTTGAACTTAATTTTTACCAGAGAAACAATTTCGATTTCGTTTATTTGTCAAAACAATAATTGTACACCCACCAGCATTAACTTCTGGGTTAAAAAAACATTGTTCGACTTATAATTTTTTCCTAAATAGTAACTTAAAATAATATTTTTTTTAAATAAACACATTTTTGAACACAAAATAATGCAAAAAGTGTTTGAAAACTATATTCAGGGAATTAAGTGAAGAATAGTAATGATCAAAATGGCTTTTTTACACACTTTATCACAAAAGGAGAAATTTTCCTAGGTCATTTATAAATCAAGTAAATAAGTCTCTAAATAACCTCTACCACTGTTCTTGTAAAGGGAAAAATTTTTTAAATGCAAATTATTTTGTTGGGCCTGATGATTCACATGTGTAAGGTATATAGTGATCTTCACCTTTAAAAAAAACTATTGGCAAGTACGCACGTAAGCGGGGAAGGTGCTGGCAATGCTTAAGCCGGTTTAGATGGGTTTGTTTGGTATAAACCGGGTTTTCAGATATAAAACAGGTTTCAACACACTAGAAACGAGAATATTAATAGAAGAAAAACAAAGATTTTTCAAGGAAAGCTTTAACAAAATAGCTATTTTTTGTAAATGAATAATGTTCAAAACAAATTTCTAGAAAAATGAATGCCAAAAATTAGATATAATTTGTGCAAAATCTATTTTCAAACAAAGTGCTGAAAAAATACGTCTATTCTTAGTGCAATCTTGAGAAGAAATTTAAAAATAATTTAAAAAAAAACATTTGCCAGAAATTAAAAAGAATTCTTCTGTTTTTACGTAGCAGTTTTTTTTTAAACTTTAAAAATTGTTACACTTTAATTTTTTTAATTAGCCATCATTACAAAATTTTCTGTAATACGAGCCCCAACGCTTCACTTGACAAGTTAGTTTCACGGAAACATCTAAAGTTATTCAGAGAAATACAACAATGTTTAAGGAAAGGCTTTACCACAAAAGCTCATTTTTTATTTAATAGAATTTATGGAAATCTTTTTACAAAAGAAATTTAAAAAATTAAGACAGAATTCAATAAAACTTTTAGAAGAAATTGAGAAAATATTTCCTGAAATATTTTTGAAGCAATTAAAAAAAGTCTTCTGTTTTACCTAATATATTCTGTAAGTCTTAACAATTATTATATTTCGAAATGTTTTCTCCAGCTATCTAGCATTATGGAATTTTCCACAATACTAACCCTAGCGCTATATTCGAACGTTTAGTTTGACACAAAATTTCCAAATTAAGCAAAGCAAACAAATAATTAAAAAAAAAATGCAACCAATTAAAAAAGGTCTGCAATTACGAAATTATGGGTGCCACTAGATCTAGCACTTGAATTGACCAATTAGTTTCACAGAAAATTTCGACATTAATCCACGCAATAAAAAAATGCAAGGGACGATTTTACCACAAAATCTATTTTCTTTCATCCGAATAATGTTCTGAACAAATTTCTATAACAGTTGATACAAAAAATTTAATATAATTTACCGAAAAACCTCTGACATATAAAGTTTAAAAAATAGAACAAAATTCAATAATAATTTTGGAAGAATTTGAAAAAATATTGCTTGTTAAAATTTTGAAGGGATTAAAAAAAAGTCTTCTGTTTTACCTAATATATTTTGTAAATCTTAACAATTCTTATATTTTAAAACGTTTTCTCCAGCTATCAACCATTACGGAATTTTCCACAAAAACAAAATTATTAATTAAAAACAAAAGAACATTTTTTTAAATTGTTTGAACATTTTTTTTGAAAATTATTTGTTTGCTTTGCTTAATGTTCAACTATATGGAAAAACTTTTCCGCTGTAAGTTGTTTTAAATATGAAATTCCATCCATGCTTTTTGTCTATATTTTTAATAGTAATGTAGATATTCCTATAGCATACTTTGTATGTGTGTCAAATTGCAAACAGTTTCAATGATATTTGACTGAGTTATGATGATGTACGTTTTAATCACTTATTTCTTTTCATGAAAAATGGTTTCGGTTCTTCATTTTAATTATTCAAAAAAATCTTAAGACAAAAAGAAAACTGAAAATAGAATAAAGCTCTTATCGTCGTGACTTCTAAAACGCACTAAAATGTACTTCCGTAGCAAAACTGGTGCTGTGTAAACTATCTCCTTAACTCGCAGGAAAAAAGTGTTAATGTAAGTTTAAGGAAACAATGTTCATTCCCCATAAGTGTCAGGCTGTCTGAATATAAGGAGACATAGTTATTTTTGTTATTGTGTTTTTATCATTGAGTGAAATAATCTGCTGGTATCGACAGACTGACATATTATTTTTGCCGTGGATATACACAAGTATACCGGAATATAATTTGCAAAGTGTGGAAGCTGGTTGGACTAAATTACAAAAATTATGAAATAATTACTGCCTAAATTATTCTGGCTCTGGAAATACATTACTATGGAAGTTTAACGTCTGATTTTTGCAGGTTTCACAAGATAAAAACGGTTTAAATTTTTATTTAAAAAGCAACATAAAATGTATTTTTTCCGTATTTTTAATTTATTAAAGAAATTTGTCTCTGTTTTTCATCATATTTTTGATTATTATCAAATGAAATATAAGAAACGACAACATTAACTAGTTTGACGGAGTTTATTGTAAGATTTAAAGAATTAAAAAATGTTTAACGTTAAAAAAAATATATCACCTAAAAACAGAGAACTTCTCCTTTTTTTAAATTGGTTGCAAATTTTTGTTAGAAAATTATTTTTCAAATTCTTCTGAAAATTTAATTGCAGCTTATTTTATGTTTCAAAACATTTTTTGGAAACAAGTCTTTCATAAATTATGTTTAATGTTTTGGTATACATTTGTATACAAATTAGTTCATAGCATTATTCGGATTAAGAATTAGTTCTTGCGGTTGAAGCCTTCAATTGAAAAATTTGTTTGTTTTGATTATAGTTCAAATTTTATGTAAAACAAAACGGTTTAGTATAGGGTTAATGCTTGTATTGCTTCGATTAATGCCGAAATTTTCTGTGAAATTAATTGGGTAATTAAGGCGCTGGATTTTTTATCACGAATAATATCGTAATTGTAGACCGTTCAAATAAAAAAAAGGTTTTAAAAATTAAAATTATTTTCACAATAAAAATAAAATTATTAATTGAAAACAAAAGAATATTTTTTTTAATTTTTTGAACATTTTTTTTGAAAATTATTTGTTTGCTTTGCTTAATGTTGAAATTTTCTGTAAAACGAAACGTTCTAGTATAGCGCTAGTGTTAGTATTGTGGAAAATTCCGTAATGGTTGATAGCTGTAGAAAACTTTTTAAAATATAAGAATTGTTAAGATTTACAAAATATATTAGATGAAACAGAAGACTTTTTTTAATCGCTTCAAAATTTTAGCAAAAAATATTTTTTCAATTTCTTCCAAAATTATTATTGAATTTTGTTTTATTTTTTTGAACTTTATATGTCAGAGGTTTTTCGGTAAATTATATTAAATTTTTTGTACTAACTTTTATAGAAATTTGTTCTGAACATTATTCGGATGAAAGAAAATAGATTTTGTGGTAAAATTGTAACGGTTGACCTTCTTAGATCACTCC
Organism: Belonocnema kinseyi; assembly: GCF_010883055.1. Taxonomy (NCBI): domain Eukaryota; kingdom Metazoa; phylum Arthropoda; class Insecta; order Hymenoptera; family Cynipidae; genus Belonocnema; species Belonocnema kinseyi. Next base: position 116,673,471 of record NC_046663.1, read on the forward strand.
CACTCATATTTTTGGGCTATAAATGTAGTGCGTTGGCCCAGCACACATAAGTTCGCTCTTGCTTTGGCAACTAAATTGTATTCTAATTTATATAACTGAATAATAAAGTGTGTCGAGTACCATTTAGGTAACTCGACTATTTTTTAAAAACAACTAGACATATTATTCGGCGTAACATTTCTGGCGATCCTACCAGGATTGTGTAAACGATTCCTTTCAAAAATAAGGTTTCAAAAATACACAATCTTTGGAAGAACCCTCGCAGAATTTTACGGAATTCACCTTCTTGATAATTTCACGAAATTATCAACAAAAAGAGTTTTACAAAACTCAGAGGAACTCCGGGTCTAATCTAAGGATAGACTCGTCAACAGAACAAAATAAAATTAAAAATTGGTTTGGGTAAAACTAGCCGCTGAACTAAGTAGGCGCTATCCTACGTAAACAGAACCAAAAACCCAGTAGGAGGCCCGCAATCAGGCGGAAGGCGCATCGGCGCAGCAGCATTGAACAACTGATGACACTTGAGCATCTGAGAATTCTACAGGCAGCTACGTACAAGAAGATCAACAAGTCTGAAGAATTGACTACAAGAACTTCACGGATAGAAGATTAATACCTGTTTTTAAACGTAAGCATATGTACACACTTTAGATATAATTGAACTGAGAAGAGAATAAATCCCCTCTGCGGACTGCGGAAGGCGACGGAAATTGAATCAAAGATAATTCCATTTCCGGTGGGGTAAAGTTTATCGGTTCACGTTGAGATAGTCCTTGCACTCCAGACATCTCATCGTCAACAAAATCTTGCGGTACTTTGGTATGGCCGATTAGTTTGTAGCAACTAGTCGACGAATATCAAATTAGTAAGCACACAACAGAAAATCGCGACACTTAACACTCGACACAAAACAAATTAGAATAAGTACACTGGCATTTATATAATATAGAGATAGGCTAAGAACAGACTACGATACAGACGAAACGTACGAAACAGAAAATTCCTTTAACATGTCAGGAACACAATCACCTAATATTTCTCAAAACTTACCCTATGTAATGGATGGAGAAACTATGAGAAGGATGTGGAATACCATAGAAACCCTAACGGCCAATATGGTAGCATTGAACATAGAAAATAGAAATAGGACCGAAGAAATTAAAAATTAACTAATTAATTAATTAACTAATTAATTAAAGATTAACAGAGGACCATGATACAGAAACTAAAACCAAAATGAAAGTAAACTCAAATTTAGAACCCGAACTAACGGAAGACTTAGAAAGTGGGTTAGAAGTAAAAGTGAGAATGCCTGAAACACAAACAATAGGAACAAAAATGAAAGTGACAAGACCTCTGTTAAAAAATAAGAATAACCCAGAAGAAGAAGAGATGAATCAACAGTTATTTAGAAAGAAATTTAAAACACATTTAATCTCTACCGAAGAAGAGGAAGAAAGGGAAGCTATCGAACGTCGAAGGCTGAGAAATGAACGACTAGTCAGAGAAAGGGAAGAACTGAAATTACTTCAATCCCAAATTAAAGAAGAAGAAAAAATTAATGCTAAATTGGCCATAGAAACAATAAGGACCATTAATGGTCAAGATGATATTGGAGTAGAGGATTTTATAAAAAATATTAAAAAGGCTAAAACTAGATGTACCCAGCCTAATCTACTTTTAGATTTAATTTTAGCAAAAAAAATACAAAGCTTAGCGGAGAAAATGGCCCGATATACATCTATAAATTCTTTTGAGGATTTATACACATCACTGCAACAAAATCTGAAACAAACTGGTTCTGTATTAGCAATAAAAAGCAAATTAAAAGTATGCAAACAAGGCGCAACAGAATCAGTACAGAATTTTAGCCTACGATTTAGGCAGTTAACTAATGAAATTAACTATGCCGTCCAAGCAAAGCATGTCAACCAAATAGAAAGAAGAGTTAGACTGAACATAGAGGAAGAAGAAAATATTAACAGATATCTTCTTAATTTAAGGAAAGAAATCGGTCTTCAGGTAAGGTTATTAAAACCCTCCAGTTTAGCAGAAGCGCAGAGACACGCTATAGAAACTGAAATATGGTTAAGAAAGTCACAACCTATTCAACAGATACCACCGAAACCATCAGTCAAACTCCAACCCAGGCCTATTCAATTACCCAGATACCAGGCTAACACGACACCAATCAAAAAATCACATAATTACAATACAGTACAAAATGAAAAAATGAAAACAAAATGTCACAAATGTGGAAATTTGGGATATATAGCAAACCAATGTACAATGAAAACTACAAATTTTCAAACGGGTCAATTTTCAAATCGACCACCATATGTCAGAAACATTCAAGCAGAAGAGGAAGAACTAGAGATCGAAATAATGACAACGGAAGAATTACAGGAACAAACAGATCACGAGAACTAAGCAGAATATCTGCCGTCAGCGGGCGACTACAATCAATCTGAGGAAGAAGCCATCGAGGAAATGAATACTACCTATTAGTAGACACGGGAGCGTCAATAAATCTAATCAAAAGATATCAAATACCGGAAAACACGAAACCTTTTAAATTTAAAAAAACATTTGCCATGGGAGCAGATAAACACATATCCGAAGAAGCAGTATTCATACCATATCTTTCCAAAAAACAC
>NC_046663.1:116676230-116679902 GCF_010883055.1 Belonocnema kinseyi
ACAAAGATAACGAAATTTGGATAGAAGAAAACAATTTAATTCCAGACGGTATATATAGAATCAAAAATGGTGAAATAATAATACCTATAATAAACGACTCAGCAACACCGAAAAAAATACCAGATAACCTACAGTATGATATAATTAAAAAAATAGAATCTCAAGATAAAGATTTTTCTAATGAAGAAAAAACGACGAAACAGCCTACGACTTACCAATTAGAGCACAATCAAAGAATCCAAGAATTAAATAAATTAATAAAACTAGACCACATTGGAAATAAAGACCATGAAGTTAGAGAAAGTATCTATAAAATACTCCTCCAATACCAAAAAGAGTTCACATTATCCGGTGACCCACTTGCCTGCACAAAACTTACAGAACATGAAATTATTTTAAATTCTAGCAAAATAATAAACCTAAGATCCCACAAACTTCCAGAAAAACATTATTAATTTGCAATGGAAGAAACCCAAAACCTATTGAAAAAAGGAATAATTCAACCCTCTCAATCACCTTTTATTTCACCATTATGGATAGTTCCAAAAGAAGGAAATAAACTAATAATGGTTATAGATTATAGACAAATAAATAAAGACACTGATCAAGATGCTTACTCATTACCTGCAATTGATGATATTTTAGATCAGTTAGGAAAAGCCAAATTCTTTTCTGCTCTTGATATGAGTGCTGGTTTCCATCAAATTCCTGTGAAGGAAGAATGTAAAAAATATACAGCATTCTCCACCTCTCAAGGGCATTTTGAGTACAATCGAATGCCTTTCGGACTGAAAAACGCACCAGCAACTTTTCAGCGAATGATGGACAATGCATTCAGAGAGTTAATAGGAAAAGAATGTTTTGCTTATATTGATGACATCGTAGTATTCGGATCAACTTTACAAGAACACATTAAAAATCTAGTGAAAGTCTTACACCGTGTTCAAGATCTTGGCTTAAGACTAGAACCAACCCAATGCGAATATCTCAAACCTGAGCTAGAATATTTGGGCCACTTAATAGCCAAAGATGGAGTTAAACCTAATCCTGATAAAATCAAAGCTGTACAAGAATTTAAGAATCCAACTACGGTCAGCGGCGGATCCAGGCCTTGGTCTCGGAGGGGGCGATCGGGGCGTATAAGTCGAAAAAAGCAAAAAAAAAAGGATATTGCGGGGTCGAAAATATTAACACATGGAAGTTAAATAAGTAAAAATACAGCTATATTTTATATATACATATTCTGTGTTTCGTTCGCGCAAGTGTAATTGTCCGCGCTATGTTTTCAAGTTATAAGTATAAAAACTTAGAGCTCGGGGGGGGGGGGGGCGATCGCCCCGATCGCCCCCCTTCGGATCCGCCAATGACTACGGTAAAATAGGTACAATCATTTTTAGGGCTTGCAGGATATTATAGAAATTTTATCAAAAACTTCTCATCAATAGCCAAACCCCTAACTCTGTTAACTAGAAAAGACATTCCTTTCAATTGGACGAAAGAATGCGAAAAGGCATTTAATGAACTTAAAAATGCACTGTGCACCGCACCCGTTTTAAAATTCCCAAACTTTAAGGAACAATTCACGCTCACGACTGATGCTTCAAATCAAGGCTTAGGAGCGATTCTATCTCAAAATGGACATCCTTGTTTATTTCCCGAGCACTAGTCCCTGCAGAACAAAATTACAGTACATAATTTTAAAGACCCTAGCTCAAGATTTTAAGATGGAGAATTAAACTAGAAGAGAATAAATATGAAATTCAATATGTAAAAGGGAAAGAAAATAAAGCAGCTGATTGCTTATCAAGATTATTTCCAATTACTCAAAAAGATTTATTAGAACAAGCACTAGAAAAAATTGACATTCACGAAATTGAAAGAAAATTTCCCGACATAGAAATATTCGACACCCCTGTTCGAGGCTTAAACACGCCAGAACCGGTAACAGCCACCAAACCTATTAAAATAAGTGAAGTCAAATTAGAAGGAGAAAAAAAAATCAAAATACCCCATAGAAGGATAAGAGAACCCTCAATAGAAAACTCAGACTCATCGATAGAAGATCCAGAACCAATTCTAGATGAACAAAAGGAAGACATTGCAGAAGATAAATTATATAGAGATTTTTTAGAGTGGAGATTAAATCCAGTATTAGGAACAGTCAAAGTTAAACCCAAAGCTGTAGGAAAACTTTGGACATACATAAAAAAGGAAGAAATGCCACCCTTTAATGAAGAAGAATGGCTGAGAAAATTAGGATGGGTAATTGATAAAATTAAATTTAGAAAACTTACTTTAGTGAGATTAGCTTTTGGAGATCCTTTATTCACACCAATAGAAAAAGAAACAATCCAACAATGATAGAATATCTTTTTAATAATTACCGTGAATCCAGTTTCCACTTATGTTTCTCAAATACTAGGGAACTAACCAAAGAAGAAAAAAGAAATATAATATTTGAAGCTCACTCAACGCACCTGGGAGAGAAAAATACAATAGATAGGGCTAAGAAATTAGGGTATTGGATACGAATGGACAATGACATAATAAAATATGTTAAATCCTGCCCCATCTGCCAACTACAAAAAACTACTAGGATTACAAATCAAGCTAGTAACATAATACCCGACATCCCTATTTAACCTAATGAGAAAATTGCACTTGATATTTTCGGACCCTTACCAGAAACCATTCAAGGGAACAAATATATACTAAGCCTACAAGATCGATTAACACGGTATACAATATTAATACCGTTACAAATAAAACTACAGAATCAATTATTAATAATTTAATTGATCACTGTATTTATATATTTTGAGCCCCCAAAACAATACTAACGGACCAAAGTCAAAATTTTCTTTCTAAACTAATGCAACAATTTGAAGAAACATTAAAAATTCAACACGTAAAAACGACTGCGTTTTATTCCCAGTCTAACGGTAATATTGAACGCATGCACTCCACACTGAAAAATCTTATTAAAACTTCTATCGCCGAAAACAATAAAGAGTGGGATGATAACTTGCAATATATCAACTTTGCAATCAATACAATGAAAAATGATACTCTCGGAATATCACCTTTTGAAGCCACCTTCGGAAGAGAACCCAACATCCCTTCAACAATTAACCCTTCTCCAAATCTGACTTACTCTGATTTAGTTCAAAAATAGAAATCCAAACATGAACAAAATCTAAGTAGGATAAAAGAAAGAATTGAAATTGAACAGGAAAAAACAAAAAAGTTATTAGAAGATAAAATAGTTAGAAGACATCCAATATACAAGGAAAAGGATTGGGTTAAGTGGAAAACAACACTAAACAAAACAAGCTAGATCCGAGCTGGAAAGGCCCCGGGGAAATACTAGAAATATTGGAAAATAATAACCTAAAAATTAGATATGATAATAAAATTATTAGATTACATATAGACCAATGCATGCCTTATTTTTCAGATGACGCTCGTGTTGATAACCCTTCTCACGATTTTGATGACGGCAGCGAAGGCTAACTATACAATAGAAGAACTAAAGGGAAACTTATACATAGAAGAAATTAAAAAAGTACACCTATACGAGGGTGGATTGATAAGTTTCCGGCCTGACCAAGAAAAACAACGTTTTTAAGAATTTTTTTTTTTTATTTCTCAACATAATCTCCTCCAAGGCTG
>NC_046663.1:116680002-116681218 GCF_010883055.1 Belonocnema kinseyi
AGGGAGCTCTTCTTAATATTTTGACACCAAAATCATGTCGATACACCTTACCGACTGCGAGTAAAGCCACCCACGCTTTAACTTGACAGACTGTATTATATATTTTACAACTGTTTCCTTTTATTTTAACGGGCTTGACTATTTCAATGGTTGTTACATTTTGTTCGCAACTTATATCTAGGTTTATTATTTTGAGCGGGATTATAATATATCCGTCGGATAATGGTATAAAAGTCTCTTTGTGAAGTAGATATGGAGATTGATTGCAATTTATTTCAGCATATCTTTTAAAAAGGCTTGATTCACAAGTTTGACTTTCAGAGAGTTTAAGATTCGGTTGATTCCGTTTACAAATTGAATAGTTTGCTATTGACTTACAATGATCAATTGTTTGTCTGTCTGTAGGAACATAAAAGTCTCTATATTTAATAACTAGTTCGTGATCAGGTATGATGGATAGGTGTATGTTGGCTTTCTTTTCTGGGATAGGAAGATCCTTTGTAAGGATCCTTCTTCTTTTTCTAGAACGGGTATATCCAGTATATATGTAAACAGTGCTTGGATTATTACTACTGAAAGTGAACTGATGTCAACAATATGTTGATAATTTTCTTCTTTGTTGTCAAAGTGGTATCTAGTTCTATGATGTTGTTCAAATTCTTCTAAGGTGCTTTATAGAATTTCAGGTGTTAGAATTTGGGGGTGTACTATCCCGTGTTTTCCGTCATTAATAGCATTTATAGCCGTATCGACGTCTTCATTTAGTTCGTCGATCAAAAGAGTAATAAGGATAAGTTTAGAATTAACGAAATTATCTTTTGAATTATTATTTACAGTTTGGTTTAGGTTAGATTCAGTGAGAGTTCCAAACAATGTTTTGGAAATGTCTCCTACGAAATTTGCTAATCCTCTTTTATGTCTCTGTTTTCCTAAAAGTTTATGTAAAATTGTGATTTTTGACGTTAATCTATTATATCTTCCTTTAACTAGTCTTAGTTCCTCTTTCGGTGCACAAGACGTCTCACAAGCCCGTTCCGCTATTATTAAGGTATGATCTATTGCCTCTATCCTTTGTTCGGTTGTCGTCAGGTTTATCCCTGTTATTAGTCTCCATTCTTCATTGTACGAGGGTGGATTGATAAGTTTCCGGCCTGACCAAGAGATGGCGCCACTAGGCCTACCTTGAGGTGGCGTTCTATAGTACCATCCTTAGATA
>NC_046663.1:116681318-116697406 GCF_010883055.1 Belonocnema kinseyi
AAGAGGGAGCTCTTCTTAATATTTGGACACCAAAATCATGTCGATACACCTTACCGACTGCGAGTAAAGCCACCCACGCTTTAACTTGACAGACTGTAACTATGACCAATTAAGTCTACCAAAACATTTAGAAGAAAAGCAAACTTATTGGATTAATGTAACTTACAATATTGAGTATAATGACCAAGACTTCAGTAATTTATAAAAAAAATTAATTCAACTCCCTAAACAAATAGATAACAGTGAGCTAAAACAAGCTCGACTAAGTCTCGATAATACCGAAAATACATTGCAAACTATAGCAACCCATAGACGTATAAAAACCTTAAAAGAATATAGCATGGAATGGTTACAATACTTAGGATATACAACCTTAGCTTTAGGAACTATATTTACATTGTACAAAATTGGAATCTTTAACGCAATATCTAACATTATCCCTAAAAAATTATGTCTTCTTTGTGTTAAAACAAAAGTAGAAAACCCCACTCACATTATAACTTACAGTGCCACTGTACAACCGCTTCACAACCTTAGTATGCAACCATTACTAGATACAAAAGAAACGAACATTATTGAAAATAGAAAAGTCAAATTTTAAAGTTTAGAGACTAAACTCAGTCTAAAAGGGGGGTTGTAACGGTTGACCTTCTTAGATCACTCCCACTCATATTTTTGGGCTATAAATGTAGTGCGTTGGCCCAGCACACATCAGTTCTCTCTTGCTATGGCTACTAAATTGTATTCTAATTTGTGTAACTGAATAATAAAGTGTGTCCAGTACCATTTAGGTAACTCGACTATTTTTTAAAAACAACTAGACATATTATTCGGCGTAACAAAATCGTCCCTTGCATTTTTTTTACTTCGTCGATTAATGTCCAAATTTTCTCTAAAACTAATTGGTCAATTAAAGCGCTAGATCTAGTGGCACCCATAATTTCGTAATTGCAGACCATTAAAAAAAAAGGTTTCAAAAATTTAAAATAATTTTATAGTTAAAACAAAAATATTAAGTGAAAATGAAAAAATGCTTTTTTAATTGGTTGCAATTTTTTTAAATTATTTGTTTGCTTTGCTTAATTTTGAAATTTTGTGTCGATCTAAACGTTCGAATATAGCGCTACGGTTAGTATTATGGAAAATTCCGTAATGGTAGATAGCTGGAGAAAACATTTTGAAATCTAAGAATTGTTAAGTCCTACAGAATATATTAGGTTAAAAAGAAGACTTTTTTTAATTACTTCAAAACTATTTCAGAGAATACTTTCTCAATTTCTTCTAAAAGTTTCATTGAATTCTGTCTTATTTTTTGGAACTTTTTTTTTAACAAGATTTCCATAAATTCTATTAAATTTTGTGGCATTCATTTCTATAGAAACTTGTTCTGAACATCATTGGGATAAAAAAATGAGCTTTTGTGGTAAAGCCTTCCCTTAAACATTGTTGTATTTCTCTGAATAATGTTAGATTTTTTCGTGAAACTAACTTGTCAAGTGGAGCGTCAGGGCTCGTATTACAGAAAATTTTGTAATGATGGCTAATTAAAAAAATTAAAGCGTAACAATTTTTGAAGTTAAAAAAAAACTGCTACGTAAAAACAGAAGAATTCTTTTTAATTCGCTCAAATGTTTTTTTTTTTAAATTATTTTTAAATTTAGATTTCACTAAGAATGAATTTAATTTTTTCAGCACTTTGTTTGAAAATAGATTTTGTACAAATTATATCTAATTTTTGGCATAGATTTTTTCTAGAAATTAGTTTTGAACATTATTCATTTGAAAAAATAGCTATTGTGTTAAAGCTTTCCTTGAAAAATCTTTGTTTTTGTTCCATTAATATTCTCGTTTCTAGTGTGTTGAAACCTGTTTTATATCTGAAAAACCGATTTATACCAAACAAACCCATCTAAACCGGTTCAAGCACTGCCAGCACATTTCCCGCTTACGTGCGTACTTGCCAATAGTTTTTTTTAAAGGGGAAGAATGTGATAGGCCCCCCAATCATCAGGCCCATTATTTTGTGTTCAAAAATGTGTTTATTTAAAAAAAAAATTATTTTAAATTACTATTTAGGAAAAAATTATAAGAAGAACAATGTTTTTTTAACACAGAAATTAATGATAGTGGGTACAGAATATTGTTTTGACAAATAAACGAAATCGAAATTGTTTCTCTGGTAAAAATTAAGTTCAAAATTATTTTTTCTGGAGAAAATGTATCGGTATACCACAGACAGTATATGGACAACTAATGGCATTTGTTTGATAATTAGTTACACTTTCGAATTTTGCGTACGCACGTGCGTACATTTCATAGAAACTAGATAACATTTTATGACAGATGAAATGAATTAGCCTTTGTGGTAACGTTTTACCTTAAAATTTTTATTTTTTCAAATTAATTGTTCTGTGTTCATTACTTTGAATCTTGTACTTGACATTTTTTTCATATAAAACACCCATGACTTATGCAATGGTTTGTTCTTTAGAGAGGGGAAAACTTAGACCAGTATATCAATACCTTGTGGTGAGAATTCCTCATGCACTACGCCACGGTAATCAAAGAAGCCAGTAAGCAAAACCTTCACATTTGACCGAACTTGACATGCTTTTTTCGGTCTTGGAGACTCAGGATGCTTACACTGAGACGATTGGGCTTTAGTTTCAACGTCATAACCATATACCCACAATTCATCCCCAGTTATAACCCTTTTAAGAAAATCAGGATCATTATTGACTTCATTCAACATCTCCTGAGCGATGGTCATGCGATGGATCTTTAGATCAAAATTAAGCAGTTTTTTAACAAATTTCGCTGACACACGTCTTATGCCCAAAACGTCCGAAAAGATAGCATGGCATGAGCCAACCGATATGGCAACATCTTCAGCAACTTCTTTAGTGTGCCGAGCACACTAAACCCTTCTAAACTTTTTATGAAAATTCAAATTTTGATTGGAGGTGGTGACTTGAATCAAGCCAGCACCTCCACCATATGAACATTGAAAGAAAAAAAATCAAAAACGTCAGAATTTTGGGCCTTTTTTGGGCTCTTGAACGAACCAACAACCAATTTCCAATAACTACCCGTACTAAAAATAAAACTACCCTCTATGTAACATCTCAAGTTCAGAAAAAACAAAGAACACCAGAATTTTGGACTTATTTTGTGCTCCCGAATGCACGAAAAAAAAAATCCAAAAACTAACCTCATTTTCAAAAAACCACCCACTTGCGAAAAACGGAATTTTCAAAACACAAAATACACCAGATTTTGGAAATATTTTAAGCTCTCGAATGCACCACACAAAAAATCAGAAAAACCATCCCTATGTACAAAACCACCAACCCAATAATAAAAACTTAAACCTTGATGTTGGCATTTTTGAACAGCCCAATAATCAGAGACTCCATTTGCACTGTAAAATTCCAAAAATATCAGAGACTCTAGTAACACTGTAATATTCCGAAAAAGATTGGTTTGGACAAAATCGTGTTTTATTGTTAACAAGGGACTATTTTTAAACGAAAAGTGTTGGGGACCAAAAATCGGAGTATGTATTTACGAGGAGAGAAAAAATCAGAGACTCCATTGACACTGGTAAATTCTCGAAAATATTAATTTTTGACAAAGTCATATCTACTTAGTAGAGATGGTTTGATTTTAGACGTTGAAGGTTGGAGCCCAAAAATCGGTGCTAGTATTTTTGAAGAGCCCAATAAGCAGAGTCTCTAGTGACACTGTAAAATTTAAAAAAGATTATTTTTTGATAAAATCATAATTGCCTGTCAACATAACGCTGTTTTTTAACGTTAAGGCTTAGAGCCCTAAAATCGGTTTTGATATTTCTGAATATCCCAATAATCAGAGTCTTTCGTAACACTATCAAACTCCAAAAATATTATTTCTGGACAAGGTCATAATTGCCTGTTTACGTGGAGCTGTTTTTAACGTTAAGGGTTGGAACCCAAAAATCGGTGTTGATATTTTTGACGAGCCCAATAAGCAGAGTCTCTTGTAACACTGTCAAATTAAAAAAAGATAATCTTTTGACAAGATCCTAATTGCCTGTTAACATGTGGCTGTCTTTTAACGTTAAGGGTTGGAGTCCAAAGATCCGACTGCCTTCCTTAAAGTAAGTCTTATTCGGCTGCAATGTATAAATCTTATACAATTATTATTTTTCAAATTAACTAGTTAACAAAGGTAAATGATGCCTTTTAATGGTGCAATTATACTTTCTACGCAATTATAAGGCACAGAAAGAAAGACTAGGACCCTATGTTGATTGTATAATAGCTTATTCATTCTTTTATCATATTGAGTACAGAAGGAGGTGAGAATTCACTATATAGTTCGCAGATCTGCGTTGTGGAGACTCTGCTTGTAGGTTGTTCTATTCTATCCACTGGCCGGCTTTTCGTATGCAAATGGCCACGTAACGGCCGACTTTGTTGGAACCGCTGGACGTCCTGGTAGATGCACCACTGTAGTACACGATTCCACGCAAGGTGTACTCTTCATTAGAAAAAAGGATTTTTATAGGTAATTTTACCAGGGGAATCTCGTAGTCCTCTCAAATTTTTCAGCTCCAACCATTCAGTGGAGTCCCTGATATTTGGGCTTCTCGAAAATACCCACTTCTATTTTTGGGCTTCAAACCTTAACGTGTAAAACCATCATTTCTCTACGTCGTATATATGACTTTGTTAAAAAAAAATATTTTTAAAAATTTTCTATAAAATAGAATTTTCAATGGAGTCCCTGATGTTTTGGCTTCTCGAAAATACCCACTTCGATTTTTGGGCTTCAACCCTTAACGTATAAAATCATCATTTCTATACGTCGTACATATGACTTTATCAAAAAATAATATTTTTCATAATTTTCTAGTTTTAATGGAGTCTTCGATTTTTAGGCTTCTCGAAAATACCCACTCCGATTATTGGGCTTCAGCCCTTAACGTATAAACTCAACCCTTCTCTAATACGTATATATGACTTTATCAGAAAATAATATTATTGAGAATTTTCTTGTTTCGATGGAGTTTTCGATTTTTGGGCTTTTCGGAAATAGTCTCTCCAATTATGGGGCATCAACCCTTTACGTATAAAATCATCCCTTCTCCACCTCGTATACATGACTTTCTCAAAAAATAATATTTTTTAGAATTTTCTAGTTTGAATCGAGTCTTCAATTTTTGGGCTTTTCGAAAATACTGACTCCGATTACTGGGCTTCAACGGTTAATGTATGTAATCAACCCTTCCATACCACATATATATGAATTTATCAAAAAATAATATTTTTTAGAATTTTCTAGTTGCACTTGAGTCTTTGATTTTTGGGCTCCTCGAAAATACTCACTAATTTTTGGGCTACAGCCCTTAACGTATAAAGTCAACCCTTCTCTAACACGTATATATGACTTTATCAAAAAATAATATTTTTGAGCATTTTCTAGTCATACTGGAGTCTCTGATTTTTGGGCTTCTCGAAAATACCCACTATGATTTTTGATTTTCAACCCTCAACGTATAAAATCATCCCTTCTCTACCTCCTAGATATAACTGTTGAAAAATAATATTTTTGAAAAATTTCTAGTGTCAATAGAGTCCCTGATGTTTGGGCATGATTTTGTCCAAACCAATATTTTTCGGAATATTAGAGTGTAACAAGAGTCTCTGATATTTTTTGAATTTTACGGTGCAAATAGAGTCTCTGATTTTTGGGCTGTTCAAAAATGCCAACATCAAGGTTTAAGTTTTTATGATTGGGTTGGTGTTTTTGTACATAGGAATGGTTTTTCTGATTTTTTGTGTGGTGCATTCGAGAGCCTAAAAGTTGCCCAAAATCTGGTGTATTTTGTGTTTTGCAAATTTCATTTTTCGCAGGTTGGCGTGGTTTTTGGAAAATGGGGGTAGATTTTGGATTTTTTGTGTGCATTCGGGAGCCCAAAATAGGTCCAAAATCTTAGTGTTCTTTGCTTTTTCTGAGTTTGAGTTGTTACATAGGGGGTAGTTTTATTTTTAGTGCGGATGGTTATTGAAAATTGGTTGTTGGTGCGTTCAAGAGCCCAAAAAAGCCCAAAATTCTGACGTGCTTGATTTTTTTTATTTGAATTTTTATATGGTGGAGGTGCTGGCTTGATTCAAGTTAGCACCTCCAATAAAAATTTGAATTTTCATAAAAAGTAAAGGAGCCCAAAAATCGACAATACAGCGCAAAAAAAGCCTAAAAAATGCTTGAAATTTTGACACAAATAAATTAGGGAATTCTTTGGTGGAGGTGCTAGCTTGATAGACCTCCACTTTCGCTTTGTAGGCAATTATTGTCTTGTAGGGGATGTCTACAAAATCCTCTGCATCACAGAAATGTTTTCTGAAATATGCTTGACGTTCAAAAGCAAGATGCGCTTTCGATATCGAGGATCGCCGCCGAACTTCATGTTAGTCAGACGCTTCTTTTACCGACAATGGCCCGTTAGCATTTCAACCAAATTATTTTATCTACCAGCAATGTGCTCTTTATTAAAAATTTCAGATTAAAAAAGGTGGCATTTTTATGACTCATCCTTAGGGAAGTCTGTGTAACTCCGCTGCAGCCCTCTGCCTGATTAGAACGTACAGCGGTAGCATAACTAAGATGATCTCTAAGAACATTGTTGGGGTTGTTCTTATTGGCTGCGGTCGAATTGCGGATCGCTCGGGGAATTACAGCGGGTGGTGCCTGCCCCCTCCATGCTATTACCTTCTTCACTTTGCGACGTTCCCCATCGAAAAATGAATAATATTTACACAAACATAACGTTTTAAAAAAATATTATATTTTTGAACCAAATTATTGAAAATTTAAGTCAAAAGAACAAAATTGCTATTAGACAGTTGATTTTTTAAATAAAAGTTGATTTTCAATTAAAAAGTGAAGTTTCCAACAAAATAGGTACATTTTCTACCAAAATAGGTAAATTTCTAACAAAAATTATAACTGTTTAACAACAAGAATTATTATCATCAAAGTATGTTATATTTATTATGTTTAATACATGTTCTCTTGTTAAAGATCATTTAAAGATTTCATTTAACTTCATGACAAACCTAAACTAAGGATATGAATAGTGAAGCCCAATACTAACAAGTTCGACCGACATTGTAAGTGAATAATTGGAAAACAATCATATTTTCTCTAGTTTTTGAATGTTTAATATTTAAATTATATTGAGAAAGGAACTTAAATATATTATTATAAATTATGATGATTTTTCTAAAAATGAACTGATAAATTATTATAATTTGTTTTTTAATTGGTTGTAGGATGCCAAACAAGTGTAATCAAAAACAAAAATTTATCTGCAAACAACTTTCAGTAAAATAGCTAAAAATCAGATAAAATCAGTTCCTCTTTTCTTTCTTTTCTTTCTTCCTAAATTTGTCCGTTCCTCAGATTTTAATGCAAATGGCAGAAATTTACAATACAAAATTCATTTTAAACTGTTACTCCATAAAAAAGAGTAATAAAGCTAGGGTAACGATCAATAACAAAATATTGGGCTAAGCTTCATTAGCCAGTACCTCCACTTGTTAGAAACACTCAATAATACAAATTAAATTCCCTCATCATTTTGGACGTCTTTTGGAGCCATCCGTATACCACGTGGACAGCTTAGAAGGGTGGATATGGCAAAATTCCACGCTTGTCCACGAGGGGGACCGGAGATGTCGGGCTAGAATCCACGTGTACACACGTTCCCCTAAGTCTATGAAAAGTATGCTTAAACGTACTCCCATTGTTGGGTTCTAACCCTTAACGTCAAAAATCAATCCCTTTCTACTACGTTGATACGACTTTGTCAAAAAATAATATTTTTAAAAATTTTGCACTGTCAACAGAGTTTCTGATTTTTGGGCTCCTCGAAAATACCCACTACGATTGTTGGGCTCCAAACCTAAAGATCAAAAGGTCAACAATCCTAGTGGGTATTTTCAAGGAGCCCAAAGATCAGAGATTCGATTAACACTATAACATTCTCCAAAAAGTTATTTTTTTACAAAGTTATATCTACGTGGTAGAGCGGTTTCATTCTTGACTTTAAGTGTTAGAGTCAAAAACTCGGAGTGGATATTTTCCAGGAGCCCAGAAACAACAGGCTCTATTGACAGTTTACAATTTTCAAAAAGATTATATATTGATAATTTCATATCAGCGTGTTACAAAAGGTTAATATTTAACCTTAAAGGTTGGAGCAAAAAAATCCAAGTGGGTACTTTTAAAGAACCTAAAAATCAGAGACTGTATTGAAAGTGCAAAATTCTTAAAAAGGTTATTTTTTGCAAAGTCATATCTACGCAGTAGGAAGGGATTGATTTTTCACGTTAAGGGTTGGAGCCAAAAATCTGAGTTGGTATTTTCTGGGAGCCAGAAAAAAGTCCAAAAATATGCCCTGATTACATTACTAAAAAATTTCTATTTTTGGAAGAGGGTTGATTTTGGAAGTTAAGAGTTGTTTTGGAAAAATATTTTTTTCAGATTTCAAGAGCTCAAAAAAGCCCAAAATTCTGGTAGAGTTGAATTTTTATTATTTAGTGATTTTAAGGAGTGGAGGTGCTGGGTGAATGTAAGCGGAAAACGGTTATCCTGTGAAGAAGGATCGCCATTTCATTGGTAAGGGCGATGATCAAAAAGTTCTTTGCTTTATCTTTGATGAGAGAGAGAGGACTGAGACCCACACGATCCTACTGAGCACATTTTTATAATTGCAATTTGGTTTTCTCTATTTGATCGGTCAGACAGGAATTACCACGCTACTGAAGTAGTAACTTTTCATCTTGGGCCCAACGTGGCGTAGCAATGCACAGAAAAATTATCAAAAAATCTTTAATTTTCTCACATAAAAATGTCAAGCAACAAGAATGGACAATAACGAGATTTTGAGTCTCAAAGTAAGAGTTTAAGGACTCTCGGCAGAAGCTTTAATTGATTCTGGTTGCAATGCAAATTTTATATCTGATGAATTTTTCGCCTAAAATATTCGTGATTTACTTCATTGCGAATTCTTATGAGCCTCTTGGCACGTGCCGAATTGCAGAGCACAACATTATCGGTCAGAACCGGAATAGAGAATAGCGGTAATAAATAAATTAATGGAAATAAACTAAACGTACATTGAATATAATTTGAAAATCCATGCAAGATTAACTCAGCAACCAAATTCCAACATCCGAGCACCTTTTATTTTGAATTTTCAGGTACACCGATGGTAAAACACCTTTCGGCATAGACTGTTTGGCAAGATGGACTTACTAATAAAAGGAAATTCTTCTTCTTTTGAAAATACACCCTTCCTCAGAAAATATATGAGCTTAAAGGAAATAACAAAACAATCACATTTCAAGTAATTAATTGCGGGCGGCCCCTTTCCTCTCTTTCCCCAGTCCTTCTTTTTCTCGTTACGTCACGTCATCCAGCCTCATCCTTCAAACTTTTTTAGCGTGAATTAAGTTCAAGGTTGTACCTAGAGTAAAGTAACTCACAAGTCATCAGTAAAATCATTGCATGAAATTGACAGAAAAAAATCCAAGAGAATAAATCGTCACACCAGGACAATGATCCTACCAGCGAAGGTGAAAAGATTAACGACGAGTCTATCTACGAAGTGTCTGAAAGAGAAAAATCCATCTATAGAGATCCAATTGATTGAGATAAATCCATCAACAAGAAGATAGAGTTCTATTAGAAAACAGTTTAGTAGGGCCCTGCAAACATCGAGGGGAAGAAGTTGTAGCGAAGTAAATATTACAATGCGTTCACGAGTGAAGAAACAGTTCAAAACAAGGTCAGCCAAAGAATTAATCAATTTAGGACTAGGCGATGAAAAGGTCCACTTGGATGAACTTATTCACTTGAAGTCAGAAATAGAGACATTAATCTCTTCCAACAGCAAGATAGAGGGGAAAATTACAGCTACCGCAGATACCGCGGATAAGAAGATTCGCACAGTAGCCAAAAACCTGGATCAAAACATGATCAGGCACATAGAACATCCCGACCGAGAGTATCAGCAGCAAGCCAAAGAAATTTCAGATTATATTGTTATCCGAGATGAACGCACAGAAGCCTTTCGCGAAACCCAATCAATCTTAGTAAGGAAGCAGCAAGATCAAGAAAATTGGATTGCAACCATCAAAGGAAAGCAGTCAGAATTGGAATAGGCATAAATATAAGTTCTCTCGTCAGTAAATACAAGCCTCACTGGCTAATGAACTTGCCGTTACCGAGGTTCAACGAAAGGACAAACGAACGTCCGATGCGGTACCCACGCGAAATCGAAAGATACATGAAGGTAACTAACTTGTAATCCGAGTTTCGACATCTCATGTATGCCAGCCTAGGCAGTATGGCACAGAAGTGGTGAGCAATAATCGAGGTCGAAGAGGATACATGAGTCAATCAAGGACAAGTTCATATAACGCTTCTGGAATGACAACATTTGTAGAAACATTTCTAATTTCCTAGAATATGGGTTCGTCGACAACCGAGGGAAGAAGGAAAAGGTTCGTTTGGGGGAAGTTCAAGCAACAACGTATACGCAAAAAAAAGAAAAACGTACACTTTCTGGAGACTATCTCGCGCAAATCGGAACCGGAAACGCTCGCCGAACCTCTACACCTCGAAGTATTCAACTTCATTGAAGATTCAGGAACGAAACAGCCACGTTTTATCGATGAAATATTAGTTAAGGCTGACTCGAGGTGGAACTCAAGTCTCAACGCGCAAGTGTCCAACCCGCGAGATCAACTATTGAAAGAAAACGATCCGCAGATAGAGAAATATAAAATGAAATGTCCCTTAATAAATTGGTCAGTCGCAGGTATTAAGGTGCCTTAATAGATACAGGGAGTCGGGTGACGTGCATTTCGGAAAATCTTTTTAGATCTTACCCAGAACAATTTGAAAAATTCCCAATTTTGCCCATCACCCGAACGAGAATCGTCAGATCAACAGGGAAAAAATCTACAATGTTAAAATATCAAATTCTAGCACAACTTTTGACAGAAAATATGAAATTAGATCAAATATTCCTAGTAATTCCAATTAAATGAAGAGGGTGCAAGAAGCGCTTAGAAGCTCAAGATTGGGGACAGGCCAACAGGGAGGAAACCCTCGCGCCAATGAAAACGAAAAAAGCGCGGCTTTTCCGACACTTGTCTGCCTAGAACCGAAGACTGTGGTTTTCTGATAAGTAAGGCTCACAAACAAACTTTTCTAGACTCCCTTTAGTCTGTGTATTCGTCATAATGGAGCAAAGAAAAATTCCTTCTGATTTCTTTTCCCTTCCATGCTTCCGGGATTTCGGTGAATCAACGGGATTCTATAAATAACGCTTGAATGGGAAAGCGAGTGAACCGAAGAGACTGTGGTTTCTTTCACTCACAATGTCTACAATGGGAAATTCACCTCTTCTTTCGAGTCCAAAACGAGAATTCTACTTCTTGAGATTGGGCTGGGCGTTTGGAAGACCACTGGCTCAGTACTGTACCAGATGTAACTGACGGCGCAATGCGGGCATTTCCTATTGGGAAATGTCGACCATAAGCTAATTAGTACACTCCCGTCGGAAAGTGTTGGTAGGATCAGCGAAAGTACTAATAAAAATCACTGCTGATTTTGAAACGTGATTTCTCCTTCCCAACAGCAGCTAGAAACTTGTTTAAAACAATGTTGTAAGAGCTTATTGAATTACGCATTGAATGCGATCTTTTACAGATAATATGTGAGGTGATAAGTTTAAAAGAAGTGCAAGAATTTCTCAAACTTTGTACCGCGAACTTAACGTGTGGCACGGCGTAGCAACTTTGTTGCAAAAATCTCAAATTCATACTTCACAGTCTTTAAGGTCTCATTTTTAATTTAGGTCAATAAAATTTGAAAAATCTTTACGGGTTCTTTCGATGCGACTAAAAATGTCCAAGCTTGTCTGCGGCTAATTTCAATCGATTTATCAGCTAGCTTGGCCATCTGCGTTGATCGCAGAATGGCATGAGACGCCACGCAGACATACTTGAACATCGATGTCATATATTAGGAACCCGTGAATAAACTTGAGGTTTTATTGGCCCTGAGGAAAGGTGAGATTACATAGATTACGTCCTGCCTATGTCAGTTTTCTCCTATGAGTATATAAAGTTTAAGCACAAGTTAAATTTAAGAAACAAAATCTGAGAAATTCTCGGTAATCACACTTTTGCGATCGACAGCAATCAACACTGACTGAAACTCGATATTTGAGACTTGGAAATTTTCAGATGTATCTCAAAGAACCCATGGACATTTTTTAAGTGTTATTGTCTTAAATTAAGGATAAGACCTTAAACACTCCTTCGTATGAATTTGATATTTTACTACAAAACTTTCAACGTGAAAAACAACGTTTTTACAAGAAACAGCTCAAACTTCTAAAACTCAAAAAATTATTTCTGTACTTTAAAAATAACTTATTTTGCAAGTAAATCCTTCTTTTTTGCATTCCAAAAAAAAATTGATGTTAAAAAAGCAAAAATAAAAAACGGCTCTGAGAATGATTTTAATTATTCTAGGAAATTGTTACTGAGGCATTCTAGTACGAAACCCAAAAATAATGTGAGACCTCTCTTGTCACCGCCATTTAAAGTTCGTTTAGGCACACCTTTTCTGAATTTCGAGCTATTTTTAATATTACGTTCAGAAATTGTGATAGAGTCTTTAAAAATCAAATTAAAGTTTTGATTTTAAAATTTAGTGGGAGAATCAATAGTTAAATAACTATTCTCTAAGAATAGCGATCCTTATAAATCCCTTTCAAACCATAACATCTGACAAGAACTGTGTCCTTAATATTATTATCAGTCTAACATAATCTTATTTCTTCATACAAACAGTAATATTGACTGTATCAGCATTCACGCAAATCATATTAAGGTTGTCCTATGGTTGTCATAACCCTGAGGTCTTCAGAAAAGGTAAAATTTATGTGTGATAACAATTAAAATGTAAAAATAAGTATTCTTTAAAAAATTTCTAATTTAATCTAGAATAAATGAAGTTTTACGTACAAAAATATTCTTCTTGAATAACAAATTTCGAAATTTTGCCTTTCGAAGTAATTTTTGAAAAAGAAAATTTTGACATACTTTAAAGAATTTTAAACTCTCGGTGCTAAATTTACTTATCAAAGATGTTTCAAACAGTGCTAACTTTTTTCTGTCAAAAATTTCCAGAATCAGAAGTGAGTTAGAAGTATATTTACAATAAGTTGAAATTATGTGTGTTTTGAAACATCAAATTTTCCTTGATCAAAATTTTGTCAACATTAATAAAGACATGAAAACAAACTTTCTATTTTAACTGATTAGCAAAAGAATGCGCAAGAACAACATATAAATTTTCACAAGATCTTTGAAGAAGGAGATCTGGATCCTTGGAGGATTGACGTACCAATCATGATAATTTTGATTTATCAAATGAAAATCCAATAAAACAATTAAAAAGAGAAACTTTCAATATACTTGGCAACTGGAAAAAGAAAGTAATTTTAAGAAAAGATAGTTCTTGCCAAATTTTTTCGGAGTATATCCCTCGATCTAGTACAGTAAATTTTGAAGATGTGGGACAGTTATAAAACAGGTTAAAAAGAAGTAATTTCTCCTATGCTAGCGGCAATAGTTATGGAATTTTGGGAGTTTTTTGCCTTTAAGAACTTAGATTTTGATTTGCCTTTTACTTTCGGTATGTTGATGATACCTTATTATGTGTTCATCTAGCGAAGTTCCAGATGGCTGGCGATGCTCTTAACAGTTTTCATCGAAAAGTTTAATTTACCAATGAAACAGAAAAAAATAATAAAATCAGTTTTTTGGACATAAGAGTGATTAAAGGCCAGGATGGTAATATTATTACTAATTGGTGTATGCAAAGTACATATTTAGATAGAATTTTAAATTCATTTTCTGCTAATACTTTTCAAAAGAAAGTTGCAGTAATCAAAAACTTAGTTGGCAGAGCTGTACGTTTGTCCTATGATTCATTTTACAAAATAAATTTAAAAAGTGTTAGGAATATCCTTTTTCTGAATTATTACCCTTAATACTTAATTTAGAAACATATTACAATTAGAATTCAACAAATAAAAAACAAAGTAATAATTTTCCTGCCAATATTCAGAAAGAATATTTTTATACTTTTGTTCTTCCGTTTTTTGACGTTATGAAATTAAAGAAGTTTAGCATGGATATTAATTTTCGTATAGTATTTGAAACGGATTTAATAGCAAGTTTTTGCAAAGATCTTTTAGATAAGTTCGAAAAAGGTGGTGTTGTCTACAAGATCACTTGTAAGCTCTGTAAGATGACTTACGTGGGACAGACTGGCAGACCTCTTAGCACTAGGATAGAGCTTTTTTTGTCTTTTTTTCTTACTACCGGGAACCAACAACTTTCGAAGCCAGTTTAGATTTCTCCTTATCAGGAAAGTTCTCAAAGGGAAACTACTAGGATGAACGTAGTAACCAAAAATCTGAAGATTTAAAGACACATTTAAAGGTGCATTTAAAATAAATGCGAGTAAACACAGTAGTTTTAATACAGTTGCTCGCTATAATACAGTAAATTTATGCTAGAATATTTTAAGTTTAATTTTGCTCGACTGTGAGTGTAATCGAAAGTAATAATTTCGGTCGATTAACATTAATTTTCAATAAATTACATAGAAATTTTTTCATTTATTCAGTTATTTTTAAATCTATAGATGCTTGAGCACTTTCAAAAGACTAAAAGAAGGAATTATTTCTTTTTTTATAACTGGATTTAAGGACAAATCAAAAAAAGATCCATTTTTTACTATAGATTGAAATTGAAGTTTCCTTAGTAAACTGTTGTTTAAGCAATTAGAAATATCTATGAAAGTTTTCGAAAATCTTAAAGATCAACATATATACCAAACAAAACGTAAATAGTATATTAATACAAATAAATAATTTCAAAACCATATCTAGATTTCTAGTTACTATTATTGTAATACAATACAAACATTTCCTAGTAGTTTCCTTTTGAAAAATTCTTTTATGTGGGAGTCTGAATTGACTTCTAAACATGTTGGTTCTAAATAGTATGAGAAAACGAGAAAGAATATGAAAAATAGAGCAAGGTAGTTTGTTTGTCTCTTACCTCTTATCTTTCTTTTTTCCTTTGTTATATAACGGTCAGCAATGATCCGATAACACTGTTGTTTAGAAATATCCTTTTCTTATTTTTAATCTTTTTGCGCAATAACGTTATAAAGATTGACTATCTTGAGTACATTAAAAAAATTCACTCTAGGGATAATAATACTTTTTAAGTCTTCTTGTGGAAGTTTGTTACACAATTTGACTATTTCAAATTTATGTTTTTTTACTTAAAAAATTCCATACTTCAATTTCAATCTTAAATAAAAATGTTGATACATATGAAGGGCCGACGTTTCGTTAAAGCTCTATGTCTTTATCAAGGTTCTAAAATGCAGTATATTTTCTATTCTATACTGAAAAAAAAGCAAATTCCAATAAAACAAGCAAAACTTTTCAAGCTTGTACATAAAAACTAAAGATAGAACTAAATACGTAAATACCTGTTACGTAGAATACAAACATTTTGACATGTTAGTTAACGTCAGACATCATATTTAAAAGAGCTGATTGATTGGCTGATTGATGCGCTCAATAGATGGGTTGCATTTTTGCGTTCACATTTTTCTGTGTTTTGACATTATCATCCATTTATACGTACAAGGGTAGTTCAATAAGTCCTTAGAATGAAGTATAAAAACAATTTTTTTTGGGTAAATTTTTTTTTATTTTTCAACATAATCTCCTTGGAGCTCTATACACTTGGTCAATCGCTTTTCAAGTTTTTTTAATCCTTCCACTCTATTGCGTTTATTCTCAGCTGAGAGCAAACGCGGCACCCATCTTACCGATAGCTTTTTCATGCCTAATTCTTCATGTAGAATTGAAACAACTGCACCTATAGATATCCTTGTGGCCTCAGCTAACTCACGCACTTTTAATCTTCTAT
>NC_046663.1:116697506-116703251 GCF_010883055.1 Belonocnema kinseyi
TATCTAGTCGGGAGTGGTGCTGACTGAAAACAGATGATTTGGAGCGATTCACGCGCCATCTGTTGGTCATTCTAAGGACTTATTGAACTACCCTCGTATTATATGTCCTAACCGTAGCTTCTGTTGCATCAATAAGCACTTTTGATTATCATGTCCTTTCTTATGTAATGTAATAAGCATGCGTATGGGAGATGGTATTATCGGTCCAAGTCCGAGGAAATCATTAGTTGGTAATCAGTGCTCCTTCCTTTGGATTGAGAGGTTTAGCGATATGGAAAACTCGGCCCAGTCTTTAGTTCCCATGAAAGGTGAAGAGAGAAGTTATGGCACAGGGACAAGTTAAGGTCAACTTAATAATATGTTAACGAGGTCGCGTGCTGCTGGAAATCGATAGTTTCAAATTTAAGAAACTTAGGGACTCGGAGACTGAAGAATCAAGTTGTCGGTAAGTTACATTTTGTTTGCATTTTGGTGGTTCAATGTTTTTGTTTTTTTAAACGCGGAAGTTCATCGTCATATATCCTGTAGATGATATAGCACCTGGTGTATTGCATGCGTTAAACCTATAAAAGCAAACTATGCTATTTCGGAGGTGGGTAAGGATCATAACCACCTGTCTTTATCACAAAGACAACTTGATGCGCAAGCACTTAGTGATTTAGAAAAATGCAACGCAGAAGAACATATATCAGAAACATCCTCCAGAATATTGTGATCCCTGCCTGATAAAAATATACATCTAAGCTAAATCTATTGTATTTATTGTAAATACTGAACTCAAAAATATTCTAAAACTAAATAATTCTTTTCTCAGAACAAGGACTTGACGAAAATCAAGAAAAATATGTCCAATGCACGGCGCAAATCTCAATCAGTCTTACCGAAGAACCTTTCATAGGTGTAGAGTGCCCCTCGTCCCAAATACTGTTAATGAAGAGGTGTTTCTGCTAGTGAACCATGTTGACACTGCACTAGTAGTGTTTTCTTGTCTCAATATTTTGAAAACACTTATAAAAGAAGCCGTCATTTATCAGGATGGGACTTTCCAATTTTGTGCAAAATTTTTCTATCAACTGCTTAAGATCCGCAAATAGTTCAATGGTCACCACATACCTTTGGTATTTGGTCTGTTAAAAAATAGGGAGACTTCTACATACGAAGTGTGTTTCAACGTATTAGTGGACTTATGTAATGAATGTGAATGTGGGCTTCACCGTCATCAGATCCCAATCTAACAACTAACACCTGTGAATCATTCCACTCGCATTTAAACTTTCCACACGCACACCCAAATATTTTCTCCTTTACATAAAAATTACTGGCTTGCCAGAAAGAAATATTGATAAAAATTAATAGCTGCTTAGAAACACCCAAAAAAACTTCGTACACCAGGAGAAGGTAGGAATTTGTCGCTGCTCAGCTGGAGAAATATTTGACAGGCAGCCTGACGCCTTATGGCCTCGTTGCTAGATTGAGCACTCACTATGCCCCTCAGACTTTATATTTTGATTTGGATTTGTTTGTTTCTTTTAGTATTGCAAGTTTGACTACAGTGAAAGAATGACATTGTGTATATTTTTGTGGACATAGAATGTTGAGATACATCTTTCGTGTGTGATATAATAAATTGTGTTAAAATTCATTCTTTTGTTTCGTTTGTTTGCCTGGGCCTAGCTTACTACTTTCTATTTCCTCTATTACTGGTAATTTTCACGATGGACCCAGTTTTCTCTTCAAAAGAAGAAACAGGATGAAGACTTTGGCCCAGTTTACCATTACCCAAGCGATGAGCGTTAATACTATGGCATTCTGCTCGAAGTTCTGTCGCTATTTCGGTTGACACCAATTCTAAACATAATTCAAATAAGGACCATTGGAGGAGTATTCCAGCTGACAACAGTTAGTATTTAAGACGGAGAAAGACACAGCATATTAAAAGTCAATACGCCAATAATTTCCCATTATTTTGAACAAAGTTCTATGACAAGAATTTTTTTTACACGAGTGAATCTATATTCTGCTTCTGGGACTTCTATCTAGGTGATACAACTTTTGTGTTCTGCAATTATTTTAATTAATGTCACTACTGTTAAAAATCTATTTAATGCTAAATGTTTGATTACCTGGCATGAAACTCAAATAACAAGAAAATGAATCCCCAGTACATTTAGTATCAATGTCAGAGACTAATTTTTTGTAGAATGACTTCATCAATACTAAAAATACATTTAAATGCGTTTTATTGCGCTTCTAAACTTTCCTAAACATTCAGGCAAAAATGCTAATAAAGTGCGTGTAAACATGTCTAATCAACTCCTTCTTACCGGATAGGTAACGTCTCCATAGGCGTAAGTCACGTAGGCTAATAAAATATCAGTACCATATCTTACTAACTGATTAGTTTGCTCAAATAATCATTATTTCAGTGTAGGGAACGTCTCCATAAACGTGCGTACCACAGGTAGCGCAAGGGCTGAACCCCTATCATGTAACTAAATATTTCATGAAAGCATCAAGAATGGACTTGTTTTATTGTCTCTCTGGATGCAAACTGTAGGGAAAAGCCTAAGGAATTGCTGTTCACACAGGCGCACCAAAAAAAAGCTGTCTGCACGGTAGAAGTAACTGATTTCGCATCAAAACTTTAAAGGATGTTAGGTTTTTGTTATTTTTCCCGTGTAAATCTGTATAATTTTAGAAAGACCATCACTTTTTCTAGAATTACCTAAGCTAGGGGAAATAGAAGACACACTAAAGAATTCTGTGTACAAATTAAGTCCCTACAAGTTGGTGCACTTAAGAATATAATATCGGTGTGTCTATTTTCGCGTATACTGGTATTATCAAAACAACGTGCTAAATATTTCTAGGGTTTCCTTATTTTCTAGCTGAAAACTGAGATGCGTAGGAGAAATTCTGAGGCCAGATTAGGATTCAGTGGCTCCAATTTCCATTAGGGTAGCCTAGTCACTTGTCTCGCGCAGACAAACTATTTGTATGACCAGTGTGATCAGAAAATCCCAAGGCTTTTTCCTACTTTTTGCATCTAGGGGAAAACTGAGACGTGTAGGAGAAATTCTGAGGTCAGATTCGGATTCAGTGTCTCCAAATCTATAAGAGTAGTGTAGTCATTTGTGTCGTACAGACCAATTTTATGTATGGCCTGAGTGAGTAGAAAATCCCTAGGCTTTCCCTACTTTTTGCATCTGGGGGGAAACTGAGACGTGCAGGACAAATTTTGAGGCCATATTTGGATTCACTTGTCTCGTGCAGACAACTTTTTTTGTGTAGACCTGTGTTCTTTATATAACGTTCAAAATAATGTTTAATGCTTTCCTTATCTATATATTTGATTTAATTATAATTGAAATATCAATAAATAATCATAATAAATAATTGATCATTATTGGGCGTAGGGAAGTGGTGACCCCATCGTCCAAGAGCTCCAGCTCTTGCAGTCAGCCAAGTTGCATTGGGCTAACTCCCCAATGTAATGAATTATGATGTTACTTCACAAGTATCGCGTAGTGTCACCTACAATAGGCTTCTGGCGGATAAATGCCGTGGTTCAGTTGGGAGTGGCAATAGGACCAAACCGAGGGTACGACCAGGCTAAACGACCGGGAAAACGCAAGGACATGGTTTCAAATAGTCGGACCAACTCAGGAGGGACATCCTTGCCATCCTTGGGATAACATGCACCTGAAATATGCTCATAAAACGCTTCAGCACTTAAGAGATCAGGTATCCTTTTTACGCAAAGGGGCATATGAAGCTCTTCATCAAGAAGAAGAGCGAAATCCTCCAGCGAACATACCATTCGTTCAATCACGACCACCGTTGCAGATATCCGATAATGCAAACATGAGAAATAGGAGATCAAAAATTCACCAACAGTTTTACACAGGATGGACAAATTAGCTGGAACTAATACTGCTCTGCAGGATTTGCTCTCTGAAGATGTTAATCTCTGGAATCTGTACTATGTAGTTTAAGAAAAGGATGTTTCTCTGTTTTGCAAAAACAGAAGTAATGATACTTCAGTACGCCTAAGCAAGACTCGAGAGCGTATTGCACAGCTTCAGTTAAAAATTAAAACGGCTAGACGGCATGCATCTAATGTTCTGTGTATGATTAACTACATAACATCAAATAAGAAGTTCACTCCAAAAGTTAGTGCACTTGCTCGAAACTTACGGAAAGCAAATCACACGCTGAACAAGTGTAAACTGTTGGCCATCAAGCAACGCTGGACGCAAAAAATAAGAGCTCTTTCAATAGCAGAATGGCGCCTTGTAAGACGAGTAAAGTAGATTTAGGAAAATTCCATATTTTCTACTCAACCTTCTCCTATTTTCCACAAAGCGTCATGTGCCGTTGAAAATCCACCTAGTCTAAAAGGGATTCAAATCTTCTGGGAACAATATATCGAGATTCCTATTAGCTAGATGAAGACGCTTAAGATATCTCACTGTTTCGTAACTTTTGCTAGAGGAAACTGTTGTAAAGTCGAGAAGAGGAGTGTCAAATAATTACTGCCGATAAAGTAAAGAAAGTTTTCGCTAGAACTAAAAACTTTTTAGCGCCAGGACCAGATAAGATCAACAACTTTTGGTGGAAGATGTTCACTTCTACGCACCAATATCTAGCTCTTATATTAAATACCTTCTTAAACGGAGAATAACCCGTCCCACAGTGGTTAATTGAAGGACGCATGGTACTGATCCCTAAGACCGGAGATTTGTCAACTCCAAAGAATTACCGACCCATAGCGTGTTTAAACACCAGCTATTCACTGGAATTCTCAATGAGAGGATATTAATATCTATCGAGTCGGTATGAAGTGTTTTTACCCAATGCTTATTCTTCTTAAAATTATCCTTCAGTTTTGAGTGTTGTGCCGTACCTTTTGTTAGAGTCGGTACTCAGGTATTAACGTGATGTCTCTTTGTTTATCAGACTTGGACCCTTCTTTCTTGGGAGTTCAGTGTTAACCAAAGTTCTGACGAGTGTAGGCTTTTCGATTCTTGAACCAGTTTAACGAAAGTGTGTTATTCTAGAACATTAAGTTACTATTTAATTTAAGGTCAGTATATCCTTTGAACATTCAGACCTATAGTTCTATTCCTAAAATCTGTGTTTTCTTCTCTTTTAGTTTTGTTAAGTGACTTTCCCGTCGCGATCGTCTTCTGGTTTTGTGGCAAGTTACGATTCGGATGATGTATTACTTCCGCTTGAGTAGGGATCGATTGTTCGGTGAACGATTGTGGTCGTAGCTTCCGGAGGTTATATCTGTTCTAATTTTTCCAAACAACCAACACCTTTTTTTTGGTACAGCGTGCTTGTTAGATCGACTATTGAACACATTATTTGGATCACAGTGATTCCTTTGCTGCGCGAAGCTAGTTCGCGATCAACTAGGTAACATTTTGGTTCCTTCGGACTACTAGGCAGTCTGATAAGTACCTGAAAATTCTAAGAGATGGCATTAGTATTCAATAATGTGAACCATTTTCGTCGAGCTTGATCCTTCAAATGAAACCTGTCAAAACTTCAGCCATTTATGTATACGCTTTAACAAGTTACAGCACTGAGAAGCGACTAACCTCCGAGTTTTTTTTTAATATGGAAAAATCTGAGTTCCGAGTTTTGATCCAACACTACTATCTTCGCAAGAAAACGATATCCGAGACCAAGGCCAAGCTGGATAAGTATTACCCGGACTCTGCACCGTCGATTGGAACG
>NC_046663.1:116703351-116720325 GCF_010883055.1 Belonocnema kinseyi
AAACCGCTTTATCATCACGACAATGCGCCTGTTCATTCATGCTTAATTGCACAAGCAAAATTGCATGAAATCGGCTTCGAATTGGTTCCTCAGCCACCGTATATACCAGACCTGGCCCCCAGCGACTATTACTTGTTCCCTAACCTGAAGAGATGGCTCACATGTAAGCGTTTTAACTCAAATGAGGAGCTCATAGCTGAAACTGAGGCGTATTTTGGATTCCTTCCGCTCGAGTACTTTTTGGACGGTATCAAAGAGTTAGAAAATCGTTGGACTCGCTGTATTGACCTAAAAGGAGAGTATGTTGAAAAATAAAACCGACTTTGGCCAAAAGAACGTCTCCGTGTTTCATTTTTCAGGGACTTATCAAACTGCCTAGTAGATTATGTCTCGAGACAACCATGCTTCTGGGGTGTTGTTTGCAACATTGCAAACGCCTCAATATAGCCTCACAGTGATGCCAATTTTACTGACTGTACTTGTTCGCAAAATGGCAAACGTCTCGAAGCAGGCTCTCAGGTATGACAACCATACTGCTAATGAATTTTTTACAACACTGTGAACGCCTCTAGACAGACTTGCAGGCAGGAAAAACGTACCTACTGACTGTGTGATTGTTCTCAACATTACAAAAGTCCCGAGACAAGCTCTAAAGTATGACAGCCATACTTCTAATGGTTTTATTGCAACATTGCGAACGCCTGGAGACAGGATCTCAGGCATGACCGTGTCATTCTTTGCAAGAGTGCAAATTCTGCGAGACTGGGTGTCAAACATGACAGACATATTGATGTTGTTTGTCTGAGTAATATAGTTAATTTTCGAAATATTATTAAACGTGTTGAATGACATACTTCAGACCAAAAGAAAGGAAAGGAATCCAGTTGTTAATGATCCTTTATTTTGTTGACGTTTCGAAAAACACTCTGGTTTTTCCGCATTAGAACAGAGTCAATCGTATGCGAAGTTCAATTCATTATTAACATATTAGTTATAAATAAATAATGAGTTCCATTTCTCCTCTTATTAATTAATCTGTGATTAGATAATTGAGTATAAAAAACATAAGCCACATTCAATAGTAAAAAAAGAAATAAATGATTTTAATTTATTTTTAATTTTTTGACATTAAAACTGTTTAAAATTTTGACTTAAGTAAGTTCAAAATAAATATATATTTACCAAGAAGGGTTACCACCATTTAAAAGTTTTGATTAGATAAGCAATTTAATCCTATTGTAATGGTTATTATTATACTAAGTTTAGTGTTAAAAATTTATTAAAAACGTTTTTGTGAAAAGGAAAAACAAGACTCTTGTCGTGCTCCATTTTCACAGACAAACTAAGAAAAAGAGAACCATTAACGAAGAAGTACATTTGTCAATTCCGTGTCGACAATTTATATTACATATGTTCTAAACAGAAAAATTAATTATTACCTGAAAAACAAGAAAAATTCATTAACTTGAAACAATAAGGAAAATTAACTATTAACAATGGTAAATTACCTATTGTAGTAAAAACGAAACAAAACAAACAAAAATTATTTTTCAAACATAAAGAAACTGACAGATCAACAATTTACAATTTTATAAATTATAATTTTCTTTATTTATGTTTAAAAACTATTTTTTCCATTTTGACTACAATAAGTAATTTACAATTGTTAATAGTAAATCTTTCTTGAAGTTTCAAGTTAATGAATTTTTCTTGTTTTTCAGGTAATAATTAATTTTTCTGTTTAGAACCCATGCAATATAAATTTTCGATATGGCATTGACATATGTACTTCTTCGTTAAGGGTTCGCTTTCTCGTTTTCTTGGTTTTTCTGAGAATATGGAGCAAGACAAGAGTCTTATTTTTCCTTTTCACAAAAATGTTTTTAATACATTTTTAACATTAAACTTAGTATAATAATAACCATTACAATAGGATGAAATGTCTCATTTAATCAAAACTTTTAAATGATGGTAACCCTACTTGTTAAATATATATTTATTTTGTACTTACTTAACCTCAAAATTGTACACAGTTTTAATGTCAGAGAATTAAAAATAAAAAATAAATGGAAATTATTTATTTATTTGTTTCTATTGAATATGGCTTATGTTTTTTATACTCGATTATCTATTCACAGATTCATTAATATAAGGAGAAATGGAACTCATTATTTACATATAACTAATACGAGTCTGTCACTGATGATTTAAACTTCGCATGCACACCTTTAATAATATTTCGAAAATGGACATATTGATGGTGGAATGTTGGCAACATCGCAAGCGCTTCGAGACTGGCTCTCAATTATAATAGACATACGGATGGATAATTACTTGCAACATTAGAAACGCCTCGTGACAGGCTCTTAGACATGGCAGGCATATTAATTGTGGATTGTTTTCAACATGGCAACTTTTCTCTCAAACCTTGAATGGAGTCTAATAAGCTGATTTTGGATTTTTATCTTCGCACAGAGAGGCATAGATGTTCAAAAATAGATATTAAAAACCTTATATTTAACATTGATATGGATTTAAAGGCATAATGGGTGACATCTTCTATTTATTATAAAATATATTAAGGGGCTGTTTTGTTTATATTCAAAATATAAAGTGTGTGATATTGACCATTCATATCTGGAATACTTAAGGAAACGAATCCTAACAAAGCGGTACCGCTGCACTATGTGGCAAAATCGAGATTGGGTGCGCAAACCCTCCAAAAAAAATCTTAAAACTATCATTTCTGAGTGGTTGGGTTGGCTCCCCTGATGCATTAAGCGTCAAAATGTAACTTCAAATAGGTTGTTCAGGTGCATCTGTACGCCCAGCGTTTTTCAAAATTTTGACTTTTGATTCGGATTCAGGGACCTCAAAAACCTTTGTACACCTTTTCTTAATTAAATTAAACCAGAATTGTAAAAACTATACGGTTTTTTTCATTTTATTCGGCCATATCTCAGTCGCCATTTTGTTTTTCGAAATTTTTACTTTTGATTCGGATTCAGGGACCTCAAAAACCTTCGTACACCTTTTCTTAATTAAATTAAACCAGAATTGTAAAAATTATACACCTTTTCACATGTTTTTTGGCCAAATCTCAGCCGCCATTTTGTTTTTCAAATTTTTTACTTCAAATTCGAACTCAGCGACCCTAAAAACCCTTATATACTTAATATTTCTGAACTGTTCAATATTTTTTTCTATATGCGCACCTAATCTCGATCTCGCTACATAGTGCGCTGGCGGGTGGTGTGGCGACAGGGGATTTTACCCCCGTATTGTTCGCATCTGGAACATTCGCATGTATGTTCTGCTTTTCGGATATATGTGGTGTTCAAAATTTTTGTGAAGAATGGATTGAGTGCTTTTGGAATTGGATCTCATACTTTTTAAAATAAAGTGAGGACTTTGCGCGAAAGGCATCATTTATGGTAGAATTTATCAGCGTTTAGCCAGGCTACACTAAAATTATTGCTTAGGGATTCGGATATCAAAGGCATAGGACTGCGATGTGGGATCATTTATTTCGGGCAAAAATTTACAAAATTGCGGAGTTTAGTATTTTTTTTTAAGAATCCAATTTGTTCAATAAAAAATCAAGGTAAAAATTAAAGTTGATCTTTATCAATCTTCTTCATAATAGTCTAAGTTATAGCTATTGATGTATAGAAAAACATATTCAAATTTCAGACCGATCGGTTGAATAGTTTTTGAGTTGCAATCCCCGCCAAACGTAAAAATGCGATACGCGCTCATGGCACCGTCTGACGCTTCTACCGTCCGCCGGCTAGAACTCTCAGATTATTTTGAATTTTGACTTGAAATCTTCGGGGAATACTCTTAAAGAGTCATAACTTCGAATAAAATAATTTTAAAAATTTTGATTTTTTTACCCCAAGAATGGGGGGGGGGTACTCTTAAATCTTTCTCATGGTGTCTATAGATGCTCCACTTAAGTGGGGCGGGCGAGGGTATTGCCGGCGCCCGTCTGGTAAACGACGATGTAAATCAATGAATATTCTATTATCCATGTAATTTATATTTTAATGTTAATTCGCTACGAAATTACTGTATTCGTATTCATTAAATAACATTTTTGTTGCCACCTACAGAAGGACATGATGACACTATAAAAATTAGTCATGTCGTTAATTTGAAAGTGTTCTGAAAGTTAGAAGAAAAGGTATTTCTTATTGTGTGGTGCTTTCAGGGGTTAGATGATTATGTTTTGGAATGCAATTAAATGGATATTTGTCCCAAAATCGAGTGGGTTCAATATGCTCGAGGTATTCTTATCGTATCTTCCAGAACAGATGGACGAAATACGTATTTCTCAGGGACCAACACATGACAGAGAAGGGTTTTTGGGGAATTATACGCATTTTTGATTGATTTCTATGTTGCTATGAGTGTTATTTGCTTTCCTCATTTCTAGCACATTGTCTTCTAAAAATTTTAATGTTCAATATCAATGATATTTCTTTTCACAACGACTTCGTCTTCACTTTTAAAAACACCTGTAATTAAACAAATGATGTTCCTTATTATTTAAAGCAACTAAATTCATAATATTTCTAACAAATAACATTGAAACTTCTTTAAATTCGAAATCAATATCGGTGTCGTGCATTGGATGTAGGATGTCGTTCCCTAGGAATTTTGTGTCGTTCGCTGAATTTGAATAAATTAATTTTTTCTTAATATAACAATAGATTTTCAGTGAATAATTGTATTACTGGGTACTGTCTGTAAACTAGGAAATTCTGCCCTTTCAGACGGCAGACATATAAATTAATAATTTCTTTTTTTTAAAGGCTTTTTCTTGGGCTGTCGATGATGCCCCTGTTTACCCTATGTGGATTTCTGGACCATAGTTACATCGCTATGATGTTGTCCAGTAATATCTAGATAATCTAATTTAGTATATATTTTTCTCCGCGCGGGTCTCAGCAATGCATGGGAGTTCATAACTATCTTCCTTGCCTTCTCATTTTCTGTTGTTCAATGTTCGCAAGATGAGAACCCTTTCTGGGGATCTATTTTGTCAATAAGATCCTTGGTAACTTCGATTACGAAAGTTACTTCTCGGTTCTTAATTACATCTGTCAATCCATCTTTTGCTACTTATCAAACCAAACCCACGACATCGGTTATTTTCAAGAGGATTCGTTGACGTCATTGTTATAAATAGCATCATAACACACTTCATGATAACATTCCCAGTGGGCACAAGCGTTAAAGAACATCTTTAGAACTGCTTAAAAATGTCCCAAGTCAGTCCATATAACGTTCCATAAACATACACTGTTCCAGAGACGTTTCAAAGACGTAATTGGAACATAAAACGCTTTAAGAACATTATTTTGCCTGACTTAGGACAGTTTTTAAAACGTTCGAATGACGTCTTTTGACTTGTACGTCCAAAAAACGTTTTTAGGATGTTCCAATTACGTTCTAAAATGTTGTGCCCACTGGGTTACTTAAAAAAGGCCTTCGACTGAGGACTCGCACTCTTTAAACAGTGAGAGACTTCGTTTGGATTCGAAATCTAACTGTTCGATCTGTTTCTATTTTCTGACAAGTTCTGCTTGCTATATCACAAGTGGATTTAAAGACCTCGGATGGATACCAACTTCAAACGAGTTCCTTTCTCGATCTTAGCCCTGAGACCAGTTCTTTATCCGGAAAATTAGATCCCTCTTTGATTGATCACAATAGGCCATCAATGTTTCCCCCAACACGATTGAACCTAAACCAATAGAGATTACTGGTAGACGCGTGACCCCATTATCTTAATTCTCGCCCATCCTTGTCACTTGTCGAGGTGAATACTCTTCGAGTTAAATTGCTCATGGGCGCTAAAGTTTACAGGTAATTTCTTCTAGATGCAATTCTTGAAGGATTAGGAAAACCTCCCGTCGCCTCTTCGGTCCTTTTCTGGATGGGTTTGATTGGTCTGATCGGATTCACTCTTCCTCGGGTGAACCCTTGCGGTGTTGCGCTTGTGATCCTATTGATTCACTTCGTACGCAAGAAATTGAAACTCTCTCTTGCAGTCACCTACACTTAGTTGGACTCGCGAAGCGTTCTCGTTTGGATTCCTGTGGCTGAATCTTCCCGCTGAGCGATTAATGTAGCCCGTCGGATTTGAGAGGTCTAGCGGGCTTTTTAACGCCTTTTGACGTCATCTTTTTACAAAGTAAAATCCAGCTGATCGTATTACTCGGAAATGGATTCGCCAGATTAAACTTAGTAGAGACTGTAATTGAGTTTCTCCGAATAGCTTTTGCAGAGTGAAGCTTACTGCACAGCGTTTTTCACTTCCATGATGAAGCTTCTCCCACTGACGCTCCCTAAGCAAATTATAAGTCATTCGAGCAGCTTTCTATTTCGGTTTGTCACGCACACTGGAACCTTACTACGATTAGCAATTTCTTATCATCGACTCGTCTAACAAGAGTGATTGTGAGTTTATTTCTTCTATGCTAAGAACGAATTCTCGGAGCAACACCTTCGGATAAGGAACTGCATTATGTCAATGGACTTGTGCGATCTGCGGCCAATTATGCTCCATGGCGGGCGGAATTGAATTTCTTATTAATGCACAGAAACTTATTATGTGCATCATGACAGGTGGCACTAAACTCTTGACATGCATACGTGGAATTTGTCTCGTTCGGCGAGCTAGGCGGGCGGGATGTTCATAATTTATTTAATGTTATTGTATTTCTTGTGAGTGACCTTTGGATTTTATTTTTGACAGAATGGTTTTCACCCAATGCTTATTCTTCTTGAAATTTACCTTCTGTTTTGCTTCTGTAGTAGCGTGATGCATCTTTGGTTAGGAGACTCGGACTATTTTTTCCTGGGAGTTCAGCGTGAACCAAGGTTTTGACGAGTGCAGGCTTTCCTGTTGTTAAACCAGTTTAAATCAAGTTTGTTATTGGAGACTATTTAATTAGTATTTAATTTAAAGTCTGTATATCCTTTGAACCTTCAGACCTGTTAGTTCCATTTTTAAAATATGTGTTTCCTTCTCTCTAGGTTTTGTTAAGTGACTTTCCCGTCTAGATCGTCTTCTGGTGTTGTGTGAAGTGGCGAGTCAGATGACGTATTACTTCCGGTTGCTTCGGGATCGATCGTTCGGTGAACGATCGTAGTCGTAGCTTCTGGAGGATACATCTATTATAATTTTTCCAAACAACCACAACCTTTTTTTTGGTAAAATGTGCTTGTTGGATCGACTATTGGACACATTATTTGGGTTACAGTAATTACTTCGCTGCCCCACGCCAGTCCGCGATTTATTGAGTAAGAGATGTATTTCTCAGAATTCCATCAGGTATCGGCGCAATCTGTCTGTGGCTTTAATTGACTACTGGCTAATTGACTACTGGCGGAAAAGATTTGCCATAACATCCAACAAAAGACAAGTCACTACAAGTTATGTCACATATAAAAGGGGGGTCTTCCAAGGAGACTTTTAAAGTCCGACACTTTTCTGAATTTCCCTGTTGACTCTATCTATTGTGCTCCGCGGCAAAAGCTATTGATACTTATATGACCCGCCGAACAGAAGAAAATTTAAGATCAACCACCTTTTATACATGAATGATCTTAAACTCTTTGCTTCTTCAAAAGAGAACCTTGCAATACCTGTGGCGGCAGTGAATGGGTACCCTAAATCCATTGACATGAGCTTTGGATGGAGAGGTGTGCCTGCGTCCATCTACAGCAAGGAAGATTAGAAAATACATTAGCGCGTGCCGATGAGGATCTTCAACTCATAGGTGGAAATACCATTCTTGGTAATAAAGAAAAAATGTCTTCATGAAAGAACGGTTCTAGCTACAACCTGAGCAGTTCTAAAAAGAACAGACTCTATAATGCGACTCGTATACCGACAGGAAGGCGTCAAAGTTGCGGCATTTCTCTACCAAGCCCGAAGTAGGGCTGGAGAGGAGCTTGGTCTCCATTTTGATTTCAGCCACACTACACATATCCTTGCACCATTATCTCCTTTAGTGCTTAAATGCGTGTACAGGAAGCAGAAGATTCGCTTCTACTAAAGTAACATGCTGACAAGCCCCTTCATGGCAAATTCTACGGCATTATACGTAGAGAAGAGCTATCGATGGATCTAACCAATATGTTTCTCAAATCTGCTGGATTAACATCGGAGACGGCGGCATTTTTTTTGCCTGTCAAGAGGGCGTTATAGCCACCTTAGTTTACCGTGATCATATAATGAATATACCTGTAGCCGATTCCAACTGCCGAGCGTGCAAGCAACAGCCAGAAACGATTGTACATGTTCTCAGTGGATGCTCAAAGTATACACGCTTCGAGTATATAGAGAGACACAATGCGGCTCTCAAAGTGCTATATTACCATCTGCGGAATTTCTATCGTTTTGCTCTAATGCCCGTCTTGCCATACACCCAGGGGGAACTGGAGTCCATTGTAGAGAATGATCAGTGCAGGATCTACTAGATTTTCTCGTTTTTCACCACTCAACGTACAAGTGCTACAAAGCCTGATATTGTCCTCCAAGATCTAAAAACGAAGATAATTTACGTAATTAAATTCTCGGCACCAGTCGATGGTAATATCACGGCAAAGGGGGAAGAAAAATTGGCAAAATATCAGACTCTTTCTTTCGAGCTGAGCAGGATGTACCAAGGCTACAAAGTCCATCTTGAGGTTCTCACAATCGGCTTGCTTGGAGGTATGAAAGCCTTATTTCTTAGCCAACTCAACAAAATCCCTGCTTGCCAGTATCAGGCTCAGACGATCGCAAGTCAGATGCAAAAGGCTGTTCTTCTGGGATCACTGCATCTGATCATTACTGTGCTGTCTGCCACGTAAGGTCATCTGCAGCTAGAAACCGTACTTAAAGGAACAGTGCTTTACGAAATATCTTGCTTAAATTTCCCGTTCTTCCTTACCTTCTAGGGTAGGAGGAGCAGGAGTGGATGACGTACATGTTCCAATTGCGTCGGAATTGGTACAGGAAGTAATAGATTTTTTCTATCTTTGTAGTAAAATCACAATTGCCTGTCGGTAAAAACAGAATATGATTTCAATATCAGCACCAGGAACGATGGCTTTTGTGCAATATTTCAATTTATTAATTTCTATTAAAGTTTGAGAAGAAATAAGTTTGCACAATGCAAAAAATAAAATCTGAATAATATTGCATCAGAATTTGCTACAACCTTGTGAAAACATAAAATAAAAAAAAAGTCGAACTTCAACATTTTTTCGAAGTTGATAAGGTATGCATGGATTAATATTGTTTCTTAAAGCAATAGGATATCCCAGTAAAGCAGTACTATTACATAATGGAAATAGGTACGCTGCAATTCCAGTAGGTCACTCAACTGCACTGAAAGAATCTTATGATACTTTCCAATTAATCCTAATAAAAATAAAATACAATGTCCATAATTGGCTTATTTGTGGTGACTTTAAAATGATAAATCTTTTAATAGGTTTACCTTTAGGAAACATTAAATACCCTTGTTTTCTTTGCCTTTCAGACAGTCCTGCAAGAAATAAACATTGGATAACGGAGAAATGGCCAGACAGATTAGAGTGGACAGTTGGTCAGTATAATGTTGTTTATGAAAGTTTTGTTGATAGAAAGAAAGTATTATTGCCACCACTCTATATAAAACTAGGGTTAATGAAGCAATTTGTGAAAGCCCTAAACACCGAAGGAGAATGTTTCAATTATATCAGATCTACATTTCTGCATTTAAGTGATGCCAAAGTTAAGGAAGGTATTTTTGTTGGGCCTGATATAATAAAACTTATCAAAGATGATGACTTGATCAAAACCATGACATCTATTGAAAAGGATGCATGGATGAGTTTCAAAAATGTTGTTCAGAAGTTTTTAGGGAACAATCGAGATCCAAAGTTTAGAACTACTGTATATAGTATGTTAAAGAATTTCAAAAGATTAGTTTGTTTGATGAGTATGAAATTACATTTTCTCAAATCTCATTTGGATTATTTCCCAGAAAATGTTGGAGCATTCAATGAAGAAATGAGCGAACGCTTTCATCAAGACTTTCACCAAAAAGAGCAACATTATCAAGGTCGATGCAATGTAAGAATGATGGCCGACTATTGCTGGTCTTTGCAAAGAAATTATAACGACCCTACTGGTCATAAAGGAAAGTCTCTTCAGCGATCGTTTGACATAAAGCGCGAAAGTTTCCATAAGAAAACAAGCAATTAGTTTCACCTACATTGGACATACAATCTCAAGTCTTGCCTTAACTGGCTGGGCAATCGTAAGTCTTACCTTCACTGGCTGGACTATTCAAAGTCTTGCCTTGACTGATTGAGCGATTCAAAGTCTTGACTTGACTGGCTGGGCAATAAAAAGTCTTGCCTTTATTGGCTGGGCAATTCAAAGCCTTTCCTTGATTGGCTGAGCAATCTAAAGTCTTTCCTTGATTGTCTGGGCAATCTAGTCTTGCCTTAATTGGCTGGAAAATATAAGTACTTCCTTGCGTAGCTGGACAATCCCAAGTCTTACCATGACTGGCTGAACGATTCAAAGTCTTGCCTTGACTGACTGGACGAATCAAAGTCTTGCCTTGACTGGCTGGGCAATACAAAGTCTTGCATTTATTAGCTGGGCAATTCAAAGTGTTTTCTTAATTAGATGGTCAATCTAAAGTCTTGCCTTGATTGGCTGGGCAATCTAAAGTCTTGTCTTAATTGGCTGCAAAATATTAAGTACTTTCTTGCGTAGCTGGACAATCCCAAGTCTTGCCTTAACTGAATGGGCAATCTTAAGAC
This sequence comes from Belonocnema kinseyi, assembly GCF_010883055.1. Taxonomy (NCBI): domain Eukaryota; kingdom Metazoa; phylum Arthropoda; class Insecta; order Hymenoptera; family Cynipidae; genus Belonocnema; species Belonocnema kinseyi. The sequence continues at coordinate 116,714,173 of NC_046663.1, forward strand.
TTTTCTTGATTGGCTGAGCAATCTAAAGTCTTGCCTTAATTGGATAGAAAATATTAAGTACTTTCTTGCTTAACTGGACAATCCCAAGTCCAGCCTCAAGTGGCTGGAAAATATGGAGTCTTGCCTTAGTAAGCTGGAAAATCATAAGTAAATTTACAATATTAAATCAATCATAATAGTATTTTCCATATTCGCACTTCTAGGAGTTATAACAAAAAACTGAGCCAATCGAAAAGGAACCCCCGAAAACCCCTCAGTTAACATTTTGAAGGGACAATGGCATACCATCTCGGTGTTAATGGGTTAATACGCTAAATTAAAAAATTTCACTTCAAGGTAAGCCCACTTGTAGTATGGAATTCAATTATATCACGAAATGTAACCGGCTAAATTCAATGCTTTCAGGGTTAGGTGGGTTAGCGTGCTTATGATTTGGTAGGGGAGATTTCTGGGTTAAGGTGGATTAGCAGGTAGGAGATGTTCCCAGAGTCAGGTGGGTTAGCATGCTTGTGGGTTGTTAGGGGTGCTTTCTACCCCTAGGAAACGGCTTCCGCAGAAATGAAAAGACGCGGGTTCCATATTTTTTATTGTTTTATCAAGGTGCAAAGTTGAATTCCAAACGACTGTACGCTTTCTTGTTGGTATTTTGTGCGGGATCCTTTGTTCTTGTTTTAAGCCCTAAATTGGGGCCGCCATATTGGATCTTCTAGGGGTTATAACAAAAAATTGACACCGGCAATAGAAAGGGCACCCTCGAAAGCCCCTAAGATAATATTTTGAAGAAAAAATATCGTACCGTCAGCAATATTGAATGTGTTGTATAAATCTTAACACCTCATCGTTAATGGGTTTGCTAAAATAAAAAATTTCAAACTACTATAGTTTGGTGAAAAATTAAGATATCCTAATAAATTGAAGTAGGTTTAAAAGGGAAAGATTATTACTTTCAAATTCCATATTAACTTGGTGGTAGACATTTTTCTTGTACAGTTACATAACCTCAAAAACAGCTAAAGAACGGGTTTTTGCACTTTCAGGTTAGGATATCTTGAAAATTTGTTGGAGTCCACGTCAACTAAAGGGCGCCTGTCCAAAAAGTGCTATGGGGCATGTTGTATTTGACCCCCAACCTCCATGCACCGTATTCCTTCAATTTTGGTAATTTTCTGATATTTCACCAGAAATTCTTCTCATGTTTAACGTTTCTTAATAATTAAAATGAAGAGATAAAATACTTTGAAGTAAAATACCGGTACCATTCTAACCCTTAATTGGAGAAAAATTTAGAACTGAGGAAGAACCAACTTCGTAAATTTGAATATAAAGTGTCAGGGCACTAGCGACCCCATAGGGACCTTTGAGGGCTAACCTAAAACTTGAAAACTTTTCAAGTTTTCTTGTTTTTTCGAAAAATAAGAAGTTTTTGTGATGTAACTAGTTGCGGCTCTATTCATCAACCAAATATATTCCAAGTAATCTCAAATTTAATATAAAAATAATCACATTTAATAATTAATAATAATTTAATCATTTCATTTAAGCTTCAGCATACTCGGTTGATTTACTCCGAACTGAGTAGTTTTTTACATCAAACTTTGTTCAACAAAATTCACAAACTGAATATTTCGGAGCATTTTTTATTGTAACTGAAAATTAAATTTTGTCAACTTTTACATCTATTTTTAAAAAATTGGCTAACTTTTTCTGATCAAACTTTCTTGTCCTCAAGTCAATACTACTTTAACTCCAAAGTGTACTTTTGTTTGACCTTTAATTAATGATTTCGATTTTACAGAAATTTTGCTCAACTGTAATGTTGCCAAAATTTCCCTTAGCACGTGTTAGACTGCCACACTGATCATGGTAATTTTTGTGTCAGACTCAGAGTTTGCTGTAATTCAGAATATATGATTGCTTGGTGGTGAAAAAACTCCTAACAAATATTTTTCTAAAATTCGACAAAATAACGGAGACATGGGTTCTAATTAAGCGATTTTAACTTTTCGACATCTGGATTTACTTGTTGGTCCAACGACCAAATTGGGACCAAAGCAAACAAACAAAAAATGCGGTTCTTTGGTCGTTGGATTATCTTTTTTTTTCAGGAATTTGCATCAACTTTATTATTGGACGTTAAAAAGGGTTTTTAATTTGGATTGTAGTCTAATTTAAATTTCTCAAATTTTAGTTTAACATTCACATCATCATGAGTAGGTACTGGTTTTATGCAAAAAATGACTTTCGCAGATTCTATAAAATATCGACGTTTCGAAGCCCTTTGAGTCAGAAAAAAATGTTTTGTACGTCGCTGTCTGTCTGTCGTCGTCGTTGCCTTTGTTAGCCAGATATTTTAGATCAAATTTGAAAAAGTTACAGAATTTGCAATATTTTAGAGATCACTATTTTCACGATTTGAAAACTCAATGTACGGCTATTTATAGTACACACAAATTCTAACAATTTATCGAGGGGCTAGTCATTAAGAAATCTAAAATTTCTTCCCCAGAAATCTTAGGAGAACTCTTAGAAATCTTTGAAACCTTTTGCCAAGCGTGGAGCATTCACACCACAAAGCATTAAACATTCAACCGTTCGTGACGCTCACGCTCTCTCGGTTAATCGACATAACGGCCAACTCCATGCGAATGCCAGCCGCCGAGCTTAGCTCAGTCTGATTGCTACTCGAGGTATTTAAAATTTTTTCAGATTTCTCAGTGAGTAGTCCTTCGCTATTTATTCTGATGACTTTTTTTGATAATAAGAAAATTGCCAGTTATAGCATTTTGTAAATCCACAAAAAAAACGAAAATGATCATGTTAGGCCAAACCACGCACGAGATGAAAAAAACTCGTAAGAAGAAAAACGGATTTTCTTGAAAATCGAAAATTAAAATTTGGTTGCACGACAAATAATGAATTGTTACATTTTTCGCATATTCTGCAGGTATTGATTTTATTTGAAAAATGTCTTTCGCGGATAATTTCGAATGTTGACGTCTTGAGACCACCTGAGTCAGAAAAAAGTTTTAGAAAGACCAATTGGATTGAATTGTGCTTCGGCATACTTTTTAAGGGTGTAGGTAGGAGCATCAAGTTTGCTAACCACCTATTTTGGATAAAAAGCCAAAAAGTTAGGGCATTTTCTAAATTCTTAAGGCCACTTTTTCCAAGATTTGAAAATTCCATGTACGATGAATCATAGTACATGAAAAAACGAAGAATTTATCCACATGATTTTTTTAATACCAAGAAAATTAGTGGTACAGCAATAAATATATTATACATTTAACATAATTGTGTTGGACACGATGTTGAAAAGTTTACATCTTAGACAAAATGAAGTCCGAAGCACGAGATACTTGATGATAATGTGTTTGCCAAAGCCGAAAGGGCTTTAAAAACTGAGAATTCACAATAACCAAATGACAGCTTTCGTTATGTTTACCTTTGATTTTGAAAAGGCCCGTACAAAAATGTTGGAGAACTACGAAAACCGAGCACGTAGCGCGAGGTCAAAACACAATGGACCGCGAAGCGCAAGATAAATGCATCATCGAACGTAAAGCGCGAAAACCAACAGTCACGCGTGGTAGGCGTGCTCAGAACTGCGTTGAAAGCGCATTTCCCAAAAATGCCTTTTTTATTTTTTCGTAAAAACAATATACAGGGTACTCAAAATGTATCGGACCCCCCCCCCCCACTATTAGCGGAAATATACGTTTTCAAGAGAAATGTCTCAGACAAAATTATCTGGGTTTTGGACAAGGATATGAATGGTGACCTTGAGGCTGACCTTGGCGTTGACCTTCAAGTTTATTTCATGGTCAACTTTTATTTTTTAAATTGAAACCCCTATTTTTGACACCGCCAATCGAAAGAGCGGAAAATTGTACGTTCAGATATATATCAAGGTCTGATGAGACCATCTCGCCTTAGGTGGCCGGATCCACATACGAACTTTTGTTTGTGGTCTGATGAGAACATCTTGACTAAGCTGGCCGGATCCACATACTACCCAGTGATCCCAGATTTAAAACGAGATGTGGTCCAATACTATGACAGGGCTATATGCGTGTGAATATAGTAGGAGACGATATAAATGACTGGGTTGCGCGCGCAACCCATTTCTCCTCTTCTGAATTTGAAAACTCGAAGGTGCACGATTGCCGGTCGGAACACTTCGTTGCTTATATTTATATCTCTATCTGCTTTGAAATAAAATTAAGGGATTGGGTTTTTAATATTTCCAGATTTCGATGCTGGCGATTCTCATAATTTGAATACTTCGCGCGCCTCTTTATATGCGCATATTTTGAGGTTACGTTATTCCAAGCATAAAATATAAATGATATGAATATTAATACTATTATACATATATTATTAATGATTATATTATAATTATGTTATATTATGATAATGTTATTTATATCTTGATCCGCATTTGAAAGAAATTAAAGAAATTGGCGATTTTAATGATATTTGAATATTTCGCACAATTTAAAAATAAAAATATATATGCATTATCAGAATATTAATACCGTAATTAATATTTTGTTGCATATTATATTGTGTATATTATTGTACATGATGAAAATAAATGATATAATTAGGTATGTCATATTATAATTATATATAGAATAGAATAGAATAGAATTTATTGTCTTCATTGTATACTTTTACAAGTTTTTACTATATTCTTTTGCTCTCTTAAATTTTTAAATAAAACGAAGCTACATATTTTCTCTCTTAAAATTTTTACCTCAACAGGTAATAAATAAATTATTAAATAATTACATATTTATGTGTCTATATTACGATTCCTCTTGTCCTTGGGCTATATTTCTCCTCTATGTCACTATTTTATTCGATATTATAATTTTATTAAAATGCATATTAATTAGTTGTAATTGATTGTGCTGGGGGTTTTAAGCGTTTGATTTATCTATTAAACCATAAAAGTTTAAATAGCCTCCGGGCTTTCGAAATTATAAAATTTTTTATGAGAATCATTTGGAATTAAACAATAACAAACTATAGTTTCCTAGAATTTGGTTATATTATACTTTTTTCAAGACTACTTAGGACTTCGCATTTTAAGATTTAAAATTGCTAGCAATTTTAAAAAGTGTTAATACAAAATTTTGTACTTGTTAGTACTTATAATTGGTAATTGTTTTATTTTAAATGATTGTCATAAATAAATTTTCTAATTTTGAAAGGCTATTTAAATTTTTTTGGGTTAACAGATAAATTCAACTTCCAACGCTTAAAACTCTAGCCGAATCATTTGCAGCTAATTAATATTAATGTTAATATCAATATCTGCTAAGATGATATTATTATAATTATAATATGATATATAGTTAATTACATATTATATTAATTCTATTATATTGTACCCTGATTCTACTTCTTTTTTCAGATTTTCATGTCCTAACTCGAAATTTTAATTATTTCTTAGAATTCCTTGTCCCAGATCTGAATTATAGTATTTGCAAAAAATCTCTGATCCAATTCAGAAATACATACAATTGATTTGAAACATTTCCTGTTTCAATTCAAAATTCAGGTTGAAATTAGAAAATTTAAACTTTTAAATCTGAAAATAATTTATTAGAGTTGGAAATGTTTTGAATTTTAAACTTTTAAGACTGAACCTTGACAAATTTTTAATTCAGAAATATTTCATTCAAACGCTCAATAACACAGGCCGACAAAATTTGACAAAGGTCCGGAACCAGAGACCAGACCTAGTATACCCGAAGGTTTTTACTGCGCTGAATCCGAATCCGGCCTCAGAAAAATTCCATCACCCTCAGTTTTCGAGATATTGTAACCTAAAAGTGCAAAAAACACCGTTTTTTGCTATATTTGAGGTTACATAGCATCTTGAATAAATTTTTTTTTCAAAAACGGGCGAAAGCATCACAAAGGAGCCCCCTTGCCCTCTGAAATCCATTTTTCAGATTCAAGATAGCTTTCTTTTTCATCGATATATCATTGATTGAAGTTAAGTATTTTCGCAGTTTCGTAACAACGTTAAAACACCATACTATATAGCATATGTGAGGCTATAAGCCCAATTTATAAGTGATCGTATTCGATCGAAAAAATCTATATATAGGTTTTTGAGGTTGCTCATTAAGAATATGA
>NC_046663.1:116720425-116722540 GCF_010883055.1 Belonocnema kinseyi
AGTGGCAATAATGTAAGGCAAAAGAGGAGTGGGCTCATGGTGTCGCCCTGAAAGACACCTCTCTGAAACGTGACCTTGTTAGTTGTCACACGATTTTTGCCTCATAGCACAAATGGTCTTCGAAATGGCCGTGCTATACTCTGTCGAATGATCAGTGTGGCTGGGTCGTTTTGGTCAGGGTTCGCGAAATTATTTTAAATTTCAAACAAGCAAAACCTTTGTCCCAATCTGTAGTGCTTTTATCCCACGTTGGGCTCTGAGTCAGTTTTTTTCTCTTTACGCCAGTCCGGCAAAATGCACTCGTCCGAGTCAGCGACTAAGACGTAGGATCTTTCTCCTCGGAAACTCCGACAATCCACCAACGTCGATGGTCGACACAAGACTGAGTAGTGTCTTGTTGCTCTCAGATTCCCCACTTCCATCGGTCCCGCCAGAATTGCATGCCGGCCGGTGCTGCCCTCTTTATCTTCGTATCCAGTTGCCACTTCCGTCTGCTTGGCTATTGCACCCCCCCCTTGAGTAGACCGGCAAGGTGGCTGCACTAATTAGTTATGACCGATGCCGGGCGGAGTATGGCCAAGTACGTCGTGTAGGCTCCTAATAATTCTTTAGTGTAGGAATTATTAATTTCAAGCCAGAAAGTAGTGTGACGGATAGTGCCGGCCTTAGATTTGTAGATGCGACGGCCCGTGTAGTGTAATGTGAAGTGCAGGTGATGTAGTATTCAGTGGCCTAGTTTTTTTCTCTGCTGGATTTTCTTAGATCTCGAGATTCTGAGATTTTAGGATCCAGAGTTGGACGTCTGGTTTTTCACTCCACTTTCTCCAGGTATCCTGTTTTACCTATTTCGCTAGAAAATCCTAACTAAACATACACATTTTCTCCCGTTTGTCTTCTAAATTTACAACGAAATAATAATTATCCTCACGTACTGCATACCTTAACTTAACCAATCTTATTCTTTACTTATTTACTAAGCTGAGCTCGTGCCGGCCATGGAAGTATCGTGGTCTTTTAATTTATCTTTCTCAATTACTCAATATGGGGGAGGATCTATAAAGGGTGGTTAATCATCACGTTACAACCTTTTATATTATACATTGAATTCTTTTATTTTAAGTCGCTTTATATTATTAATTTTTACATTTTTATTTATAAATCCAAACTGAAAAGTTTCATTGACGAATTGACAATCTTGAATACACGATTCTCGTGTAAAATTGATATATTTTTGGATGATTTTAACAGTTTTTAATTGAAAATTTTAACTTTTTTTGAGTGGAAGATTCATCACTTTAGTTGAAAATGTAACTATTTGTTTGAAAATGGAAGTTCTTTTTAATTAATATTTTTCGGGCTTAAAATTCAATTGTTTTATAGCAAATTTTTCCTTCTAGTTTAAACATTCATCTGCTTTGGGAGAAATTGCATCTTTTATGTATAAAAACTTAACTATCTGACTGAAAATCTATTTGTTTTTATTGGGAATTGATTCATTTTTCTGTAAAATTTGTCTTTTTTTGTTGAATTAATTCTTGTTTTGTTTTAGAATACACAATTTTTTTATATCTGACTGAAAATCTATTTGTTTTTATTGGGAATTGATTTATTTTTCTGTAAAATTTGTCTTTTTTGTTGAATTAATTTTTGTTTTGTTCTAGAATACACAAATTTTTATATATAAATAACAATGCAAAAGTATTAATCTGGAACAGCTAAAATAAAAATAATTTAACTTTTATTTTAAAAAGTATTTTGTTAAAAAATTTGTTTAATTGTTCAATGTTTAATGTTACAAACTGAAATTGTCTTGAAGTATTACCATTTTAAACCTTAAAAATAATAGCGTAATTTATATTTTCAACCAGAAATCTCTAAAGTGTTGGTCATAAGAATTTAAAATCGGTAATTTCGTATTTTAACATAATTTGATAAAAAAAATCGTAAAATTAAAAGGTGCTAAAAGTTTTTGTTGTATACGTATGAATTACACAGGCCAACAATTCTCAGAAACAGAGACCAGACCTACTATACCCGAAGGTTTTTGCTGCGCTGAATCCGAATCTAACCTCAGAAAAATTCCATCACCCTCAGTTTTCGAGATATTCTAACCTA
>NC_046663.1:116722640-116723653 GCF_010883055.1 Belonocnema kinseyi
CTCCCTTATAAGGTCTCGATACCTCTCTTTCTTTTCATTCTCTTTGGCTATGATGTTTTTGTCAGCTGGTGCCGAAAATTCGATAACGAACATGGTTCGCTTTTCGAAGTCGAGAAGACCCATGTCAGGCCTCGAGTGAGCAACAGAAACGATTGTCGAGAATATAAAGTTCCAGTATATGCGGCACTTCCTATTCTCAACAATTGACTCAATTTCCCTAGGAGCATTTAGAGGAGCGATATTAAGGTGAATGCCGTAGGAGTGACAGAGATGGTAATAAAGTACTCTTAGTGCCGCATTTTGCCTTTGAATGTAGGTCGTTCCCGCGTGTGTTGGTCAACTAGATAGTATGTGAACTAAATGCTCGGGGTGTGCATGGCACGCCCTGCAGCTATCATCGGGACTATCTTGGCTCAAAATGTGGCGACGGTATGTTAAGGTGGAAATGACACCGTCTTGGCATGCAAAAATGAAACCCTTTGTACCAGACTTCAATCCGGGCGATTTAAGGAAAGCAAACGTTAGCTCACAAGATATTGACTGATCCTTCACATTTCTGTGGAAGATACAGTGCATCCTCTTATCGAGGAGCTGTTCACGAAAGTTTTTCTCTTCTGCTTTCTTAATCCGGGCTTTCAGGAGTGAGTACTAGAGATAGATTAGATTTGATGCATTTGCTCACCCCTAATACTGAAGTCAGGTCCGAGTGTTTCAGCAACCTCCTCCGCTGCTTTGTACAGAAATGCTCCTTTGCCCACTTCCTCGTGATTCCTGACCATTTTAAGAGGGTCTCTTCTATTTGCAACTCTATGTGCTGTACCCAGAATAATCCTGTTGTGAAGGCATTCAAGAAGACTTAAGATGCATGCTTTTGTTCATGTGCATAACCTTTCTTGTCCCGATATCAAGATATCTGAGCTCGTTCTTCGTCCATGGATCTACTCCAAATGAGTAGAGTAGTACCGGGACGGCAAGCATGTTCGTTGCAGATACTTTGTTTCTCGCCGACAGTT
>NC_046663.1:116723753-116733561 GCF_010883055.1 Belonocnema kinseyi
TGTTCTTAGGGTGCACGAGGCTTTTGCTGGATCGTCGTATTGATTCCTTTACAGACTGTAACCACCTATCTCACGGTTGTGAGACGTGGGTATGGCTGAAATCCTGCGGTTGTCCTTATGACAAATTTTTAATTATATACATAATTAAAATTTTGTCATATATATATATATATATATATATATACTGTTTACTTGCAGCTCGCAAGAATATTGTTATCATGGACATTTATATTTATTATTGTTTACCTGTATGAATATACTTGTTGAGTGACATATACTAAGCACCTTGGTGATATTTGTTGAATGTGTAATATTTTAAATATTTCCGGGATTCGAAATTCTTTGTGAAGAAATTTTTAGCTATTTGTACGGAATTTTCGGGATTTTTTTAGTACTTTTCGGGAATTACGTTGGAAAGCTTTTGTTTGTTCGCGACTTTTTTAGAGAATTTGAGGAATCGTTTAGGAAATCGATTCACATATAGTTCGGGTCTAGTAATACGAAATTCTGGGAATTATTTGAGAATTCTACGGTGCTCGTTGAATACTGTCGGAATTTCATCTAGAGGTACGAAATTATTTTCGAATTTTCGGAATTATTTTTTTTTTTAGAAAGTTTAGGGAATTTTCGCGAATGTAGAATAAAGTCATTCGTTAGCGACAGCGAAGAATTCTACCATTAAAGTCGACAGATTTTGGGCCAAAACCATCGACTCCATAATAAATTGGGCATTGCCGTCACATGCATCAGTCGTGGGAAGAGAACGGGGAGCGAGATTTGTCCGCCGAAATAGAAAGGCTCTGAGTTACGCGTTACGAGACTACGGTACCTTTGCCAGGCACTCTGGATGTTCCTACCATAACGTCACATGCACATAACCCCTTTTTCTCCGCGGGGTGCACTACTCTTCGGTTTTCGAGTTTCGGCTCGAGATTTGGAGAGTGTCGTCACGTTTTCTCCATTTACATTCGCAACCCCTTTATATACACCTGCCAGTCATTCGACTATGATCCCTTCAGCCTTGCAAGGCATTGTCCAATCCACAGGCCCAAGGATGTTTACCTATGTTTAGAATACCCACCTAGCTGGCAGTAGTAGGGATAATTTGTATTCGATGAATATCTCAGGTGTCTCAGAGCCTCACTCTGAGACATTGAGGGAAGAGATGGAATCGAATGCAAGTTACGTTAGGGAAACTTTACGTAACACTAACCATTTTTGGATTCCTTCTTGCCTACTGATTACCCATTCCACCTAGACAATGTTCCGCACGGTCGACTGGATGACCCATTTTTTACACAAATTACCACTCCTAACCCAGTGAACGGTTTGACAACGGGCTTGGGAGAGAGGAGTAGGGATAATATATATTCGATCGTTTGGAAGTGGAATATCAGTTATAATCGAAAGCGTGATAGTAGTACAGAGGAATTTTTGACCCAAATAGAAGAATGTAGAAGGGGTATTTCGTTGTTGGATAGGGATCTTTTCAGATCGTTACCGTTTCTGTTAAAACCGCCGGCTCAACTTTGGTATAGGTTCCATCGGGATAAATGGGATAGTTGGCAACAATTTACCGTCGATTTCAGACGTAGATATGGGGCAATTAACTTCCAAATGCGAGTCAGGGACGAGAGGCGTAGAAGGACGCAATGCCCAAACGAACCTATAGCATACTATCTGCTAAACCTTCGACTTATTTTCCAACATTACGATCCTCCGATATCGGAGAAGGAGCAATTGCAGATGGAAATAAATAATTTACACCCTAAGTATTTGGAGGCCCTTCCTAAAACAGAGTATCGTACATTTGAGGAATTGGAAGATGCTGGCGATAGGTTCAAAGCATCCAAAATGATAAGTAAGGCCTACGTACCCCCTCCACCTACTCAAGATAGTGTGTTACCCGAATTTTCGTACATTAACAACGCCGGAAAGTCCGAGTGGGTGGCTGCTAAGGAAAATGAGCCAAGCTCAAAAAACAAAAAGCGAGGTGGCAAAGGGCGTAGCAAAAATAACGGTAACAAAACTGAAGATCGATCAACTGGTGCCCCAAATAATTATTTCAACAAAATTCCAAGTAATGCATGTGCTGTAATCGGCCCTCCCGATATTCAAAAACCTCAGGTACCACAAGCGTTTGGTACACCTCTTCATTTAAGCACTTTTTCGCCTTATTTTAATTATGGGCTCTATCCGGGCCTTCCTCAAACACCAATGATGCCAGCTAATTTCGGTTATCCTCCATTGGGTACCCATGCTGTTGAAGCACCGAGTTTATCGACTACTCCGGTGGGCCCAAATGTGAGAAGTGCGGATCCTCAAGCCTCAGCCCCCTTAGTGTGAACTACCGCTGGTGACACTTTAAGAGGAGAGTGCGGCTGTTGTCGGAATTGCAAAGAGCAATGGCACCTTTTCCGTGCTTGCTCTAAGCCTAAACAGGTTTTCTGCCATAGTTGTGGCCAACTGTTAAGGCCCCTCAGACTTCGGCAGATCATGTCAATACGGTACTTGATGAGCGGCACCTTTTCATTACTGTCAGTGTCAATGGTCGATCACTACATGGACTCTTCGATCCAGGCTCGTGCTGTACGTATATTTGTGAGTCGGCCTTTGAGAAATTTTTGAGTTTGCTTGAGAAATTAGCAGATCAACCCCATCCAGGTATTATGTATCCTAATGGGAAGATCGAGAAAACCGCCGGACAAGACACTTTACCCCTTAAGTTTTTAGGTTTAAGCAAATTTTTGTCAGTTCGGTTTGCACCGACTTTCGATTGCGAAGTTTTGTTTGGTCACGATTTTCCGAAATCGTTTGATTTTGACGTTAGATTTAAGCCTCGTATTTGGAGAATAGGAAACGGAATTTGGCGAACGTATCAAGGACAAGTAATCGGTTCTGAAGCAACAATGCCACCGGAAATAGAAAACAATAGTGTGGAGGCTCCTGATATTTCTCTTTTGCACGAACTTATACAAACCTGTGCTGGCATAAAAGAGTTTAAGCTATCAGCGGGTAAATATTTAGAGGATTTTCTTAAAAGGAAAATTCCTCCTATGCCAGCTAAGCCTCCTGTCACGCACTTGGTGAAACACCACATCGAAATACAGGGACATCCTCCTATCAGGCAGGCGTTTCGGCATCTTTCCCCTAGAGTTTACGAATCCTTACGAGAATCAGCCGAGAGGCTGGAAGCTGAGGGAATTATAAGTCCTAGTAAGAGCGGATGGTGTAACCCAGTGGTAATGATTAGTAAGTCTGATGGAGACTATAGGCTGTGTATCACCTTCAGAAAATTAAATGAAGTAGCCAAGAAAGATGCATACCCAATGAGGAATATTAGTGCCATTCTGGATAAACTATCATCCGCACGATACAACTCTAAGATTGACCTGAGTCAGGCATTTTATCAGATTCCTCTCTCCGATTGGTAAAAGGAATTCACTGCTTTTCCAGTACCGGGCAACGGGCTTTATCATTATAATCGCATGCCATTCGGGTTATCGGGAGCTCCGGTAACGTTTTAGCGATTGTTGGACCGACTGATAACACCTGAATTTGAGCCCTATGCATTTGCGTACATAGATGACATTATTTTAGTTAGTGAAACCTTTGAGGAACACATTCATTGGTTAGAGAAAGTCTTGGATGTAATCATCAGTGCCGGACTTACGGTTAATCCGGATAAAAGCGATTTCGTTTACAGTCAGGTGCGTTATCCCGGATATTTGGTGCATAAGACAGGAATGCACCCTGACTCGGAGAAAATAGAGCCGATAACATCATATCCTGCTCCTACTACTTTGCGAAAACTTAGACGATTTCTGGGTATGATTTCGTGGTACAGGCGATTTATAAAAGATTTCGCCCAAAAAGCAGAACCACTCCATCGATTGTTAAATAAAAATCGGAAGTTCGATTGGGGAAAAGACCAGGAGAAGGCCTTCCAAGAATTGAAATGCGAATTAATTGCCGCTCCCACGCTATCAAGACCAGATTTCAGTTTGCCATTCTGTTTACAAACAGACGCAAGTAGTACGGGTTTGGGTGCCGTCCTTACCCACATCCAGGAAGGCATGGAACACGTAATAGCCTTTGCAAGTCGAGCAATGCAAGGCGCCGAGAGAAATTACACTGTGACTGAGCAGGAATGGTTAGCGATGGTATTGGCGGTCGAGAAGTTCAGACCTTATTTGGAGGTTTACCACTTCGTGGTGATCACCGATCATAGCAGTCTCCGTTGGCTATATCACCTAAGAGATCCTACGGGGAGGTTAGGTAGATGGGTCCTTAAGTTGTTACAATATGATTTTGATATCAAACACAGAAAAGGTGCCTTTCACCATGTACGATTGGAAATTGGAGGGCAACCGTCTGTATTGCCATTGCTCTGAACACCTTACCGATCCATTATTACCTGATTTAGAGACATGGAAGCTGGTCTTGCCCTTGGAGCTTCGAGGAAGGGCAATGAGTGAAGCTCACGATACTACGACGTCTGGCCACTTGGGAGTGGATAAAACTTTCCAGCGTCTTTCATTGCTTTCCTATTGGCCTGACATGTTTAAAGACGTTGCAAAATACGTTCGACCATGTCAAATAATGCCAGAAGATGAAGGTGGACCAAGCAGGTCCAGTAAGCTTGATGGGTAAGAGGGTGATAGTGCAGCCTTGGTCAGTGGTAGCAGCAGACATAATGAATCCATTTCCATCGAGCCGCTCTGGTTACCATTACATCTTGGTTTCCCAAGATATGTTCACTAAGTGGATCGAGGTCATGCCTCTTCGAAAGGCCAACGCCAATAATGTCCAGAAATCGTTCGAAGAATCCGTTATCTTTAGGTGGGGAACTCCTGAGGTACTGTGCACGAATAACGGCAAAGAGTTTGTGAACAAAACGATTTCAAAGGCCGCGTCGTAATTAGGGATTAGGCACTCGACTTCCTCACCGTATCATGCGCAAGCTAATCCGGTAGAGCGGGTAAATAGAGTGCTAAAAACCATGATATCATCCTTTGTGGAGGGTGATCATCGTAGCTGGGATAAATATCTTCCCGATTTCCGTTTTGCGTATAATACGGCCGTGCATAGTTCCACTCGGGTGTCGCCAGCGCTCCTGAATTTTGGCAGAGAGCCTAGACTAGCAAAAATGTTGAGGCAACAGGAAGAAGGAGTCCCTGAAATAGTCCCATTAGCAGTAGAGGAATGGGAAGATAGAATTAAGCGTTTACCGGCCCTAAGGGATTTAGTCGCGCTTCATCTAGATATTGCCTCTGAACGTCAGGCGAAATATTATAACCGCCACCGCCATAGACGTGATATTCGCTACCAAGTAGGTGATATAGTGTTGCGTAGGACTCATACTTTATCGTTGGCAATAGATTATGTGGCGAAGAAATTGACTGCGAAATATGCAGGTCTGTTCAAAGTCGTAGAAGTAATATCACCAGTAGTTTACGAAATCCAAGATGAGACCGGAATAATTGAAAAGGCTCATATTAAAGATTTAAAACACTATTGGTCGATTGATCCGAGCTTGGTTAACGAAAGTCCTTTTTCGCAGAGTGAAGATGAGGAAGAAGATTCCCACATACCGTCCGGAGACGGTTCAGGTACTTCGAAGGCGTCGGGACCACTCCTGTCGATTAAACTTCCGAAGACCCCGCGCCATCAGTCAGGCCCCCTTGCTACGCAGCGTGCGACAACCGGTCGACCAAAGGGACCGGTTCCCGTCATTCCCAGCGATTCCACAAAACCGCCGCTATCGACCAGTGAGGGTGTCAGAACAGCAGGACCAGCGAGGAAAAAAACGAGGAAGGCCTAGGAAACCAGGTTCGACCGGAACCGGGGGTTCTTCCGGAGCCGGGATTTTTTCCGGAAATCGAGGTTCTGCCGGAGCCGGGGATTATGAGGGAATCGCTAGTCCTACAGGAGCCGGAGGTAGCTCGGGAGAGGCAGAAATACAGGGCCGTAAGAGGGGAAGACCTCGTCGGCGAACCCTTGGCATCCCGATTGCTCAACTCGTCCGGCGTCGTGGTCCGGGGACACCCCGGAAGCTCAAATGGAGCTTTCACAAGGGTCCGCCCTACCAGAAACCAAAAAGGCGGACGAGGAGGAGGAAAGACTCCGCCGAAGTGAACGGCTTAGAAAGTAATAAAGTACCTTCCAGATCCTCACTCGCCTCAAAGCCAAAGGTGGAGATCGGGAGGAGATCGGGATTTCTCGGGGGGAATTGGGCGAGGGGAACGATGCCGGGAGACGTGAACGGGAGGTCAGGGTTACCGAGGAGACGTCGCCATTCCCTTTTCCCTTACGGGATTATGAAATGTCCTCCCCTCTTCAATCTATCGATGCCCAAGATGCTTGGCTTGCCTCCTCCTCCTCTTTCCCCACAAACAACTACATTAGAGATGGAAAGCTTCGGGATGCCATTCGCCTTGCCTACTGAGGGAAGACAATTGGGGAAACCGTCTCCTTCGATGGTTGCTGGCGTTTAGCAGGTGGCGGCCTTATCTGCATTTTCGCAAGCCTCTGTAAGAGAACCGGTCCCTCAAGGGGACAGCCTCTCGTTGTCATTAGCGAGACCCGGCATGACTCGCGGCCCGCCTCCTGGGTTTCACGGGATCCTGCAAGGGAATCTGATGCCGGTCCAGGGGCGGTTTGAGGGGCAACAGCCTGAGCTCTGTTCTCCCGCCGCTCATCGGATACTGCAAAGAGGCCTGTGCCAGCCTTTGATGCCTCCACCAGTACATGGTTGCTGGAATTGTCATGGGATGGGTCACAATTTCAATCACTGTCGTTTCCAGAAGGGACACTGCATCGCCTGCACTTCACATTACACTACACGGGCCGTCGCATCTACAAATACTCCGCCCGGCACCAGTCATAACAAATGGGCGCAATTATCTTGCTGGTCTACTCAAGGGGGAGCAATAGCCAAGCAGACGGAAGTGGCAACCGGATGCGAGGATGAAGAGGGCAGCACCGGCAGGCATGCAATTCTGGCGGGACCGATGGAAGTGGGGAATCTGAGAGCAACAGGACACTACTCAGTCTCGTGTCGAACATTGACGTTGGTGGATTGTCGGAGTTTCAGAGGAGAAAGATCCTACGTGTTAGTCGCTGACTCGGACGAGTCCATTTTGCCGGACTGGCGTAAAGAGGAAAAAACGTACTCAAAGATTTTCATTGGGATTCAGGTAGGCGTCTTTGCTTCTCCTTCCTCCAGAGTACAAGTATTTTTCTTGTTGACTATTGTGTGTTTGTTTCGGTATAATGTGTTTCGATATGTTCGTGTAGTTGGCTTCTTATAAAAGGAAAATTTTGTTCGCGGGCCTTCCACCATATTTCGAGAAGAACTTAAGCTTTGTTTGTCAAAATAGTAATGTTGTTCGCGATTTAATTGTGTGGAATAAAATTTAGAATTTGAGCCAGTTTGTTTAGGTTAAGAAATGTAGTGGACTCGGCAGTGTGATCTCGCGAAACAAATGTCGACATGCCAATGTGGTTTTGGGTCCACGACCCCACCTTTTGTATTTAATCTACCTGGTTGTTCATGACCCTCCTGGTTTCTCTTATTTCTCTTAAATCATTATAATTGAATAAATTAAGGTTCAAGTGCTTTATTTTCTTTAAAATGAGTCTGTAGCTTTTCTCGCCCCCACTTATCCCTCTACCGCTGATTAGAAAACTTTTACATAAGAGCTTGGCATTTTTTAACTTCAATTTTTTATTGATATTTCGTTATTTTTATTTATTTTGGAGTGACGCTACCTAAGCATCTGGCGCCCAACTTACAGTAAGTAACATTACGATTACTTTTACCTTTCTCTTTTCCTTTTGAACTACGCTTGTGACGCCAAATTGTGCATTATTTCCCCCTTTTGTCTCAAGCGAATGGGAGTAATGTTACAAGGTTTCCAATTGAAAAAGAATTGTAATTAATCCATTTTTAATCATCAAAATGATTTAGTCCTTCACGTTTAAAGATGCATTGATTTATTCATCAATTCGAAGCATTGGAAATAATAACTTTGGTTTATATTTTTTAACCAGAAGTCTTTGAACTATGCCGTTTAAAAAAACTTTACACTGTTTTATAAAAAAATCATCTTTTTGGCTTTGAAATTCAAAAATTTAAAAAAACTCCTTCTTGACTGAAAAGTCAACTATTGTGTAAAATTTATATATTTTTGAATGAGTTTAACAGTTTTTAATTAAAAATTTAAACTTTTTTGTTGAAGATTCATCATTTTAGTTGAAAATGTAACTATTCATTTGAATATGAAAGTTTTTTTGTAATTAATTTTTTTGGGCTTAGAATTCAATTTAAAAATTCCAGTTTTTGGCTGAAGATTATTAATTTCAGTTAAAAAATTCATCTTTCTGTTTGAAAATGTAACTATTTCATTGAAAATTTGTTTTTCTCTCTTTTTTTTAGTTGAAAATTCAATTATTTTGATAGTAAGTTAATTTCTAACATTTTCAATTGGTAAACTCAAGTTTTTAGTTAAAAAATTGGTTTAATCGTTCAATTTTTATTGTTAAGAATTGAAATTTTCTTGAAGTATTATCATTTTGAACCTTAAAAATAATAGCGTAATTTATATTTTTTAACCAGAAATCTCTGAAATGTTAGCCATAAAAATTTTAAATGTGCAATTTCGTATTTTAACATAATTTGATGAAAAAATTGTAAAATTAAAAGGTGTTAAAATTTTTTATTTTCTACGTATGAATTATTGGGCGTTTAAATGAAATATTTCCGAGTTAAAAATTTGCTAAGCTTCAGTTTTAAAAGTTTAAAATTCAAAAGATTTTCACCACAAATAAATCATTTTCAGGTTTAAAATTTTGAATTTTCTAATGTCACCCTGAATTTTGAATTGGAACAGAAAATTTTTCAAAGCAAATGTATGTATTTCTGAATTGGATTAGAGATTTTTTGCAAAAATATAATTCGGATCTGGGACAAGAAATTCTAAAAAATAATTAAAATTTTGAGATAGGATTTGAAAATTTGAATAAAGAATTATAATCAGGGTGCATTATAATAGAATTAATATTATATATAATTAACTACATATGATATTATAGTTATAATAATATTATCTGAACAGATATTGGTATTAACATTAATATTAATTAACTGTAAATGATTGTGCTAAAGTTTTAAGCGTTGGAAGTTGAGTTTATCTATTAAACCGAAAAAATTTAAATAGCCTTTCAAAATTAGAAAATTTATTTATTAGAATCATTTAAAATAAAACAATTGCAAATTATAAGTACTGACAAGCACAACATTTTGTATTAACACTTTTTAAAATTGCTAGCAATTTTAAATCATAAAAATCGAAGTCCCAATTAGTCATGAAAAAAGTATAAGATAACCAAATTCTAGGAAGATATAGTTTGTAATTGTTTAATTCCGAATGATTCTCTTAAATAAAATTTATAATTTCTAAAGTACCGAAGCTGTTTAAACTTTTTTGGTTTGACAGATAAATCAAACGCTTAAAAACCCCAGCACAATCATTTACAGCTAATTAATATGAATATTAATATAATTATACTATCGAATAAAATAGTGATATAGAGCAGGAATGTAGCCTAAGGGCAAGAGCAACTGTAATATAGACACATAAATATTTAATGATTTAATTACACAGGCCGACAAAATTTGACAAAGGTCCGGAACCAGAGACCAGACCTACGAGGGTGGATTGATAAGTTTCCGGCCTGACCAAGAAAAACAACGTTTTTAAGAATTTTTTTTTTATTTCTCAACATAATCTCCTCCAAGGCTGAT
>NC_046663.1:116733661-116736109 GCF_010883055.1 Belonocnema kinseyi
ATACCCGAAGGTTTTTGCTGCGCTGAATCCGAATCCGACCTCAGAAAAATTGCATCACCCTCAGTTTTCGAGATATTGTAACCTAAAAGTGCAAAAAACACCGTTTTTTGCTATATTTGAAGTTACATAGCATCTTGAATAATTTCTTTTTCAAAAACGGGCGAAAGCATCACAAAGGAGCACCCTTGCCCTCTGATATCCATTTTTCAGATTCAAGATAGCTTTTTTTCATCGATATATCATTGATTGAAGTTAAGTATTATCGCAGTTTCGTAACAACGTTAAAACACCCTATATAGCATATGTGAGGCTATAAGCCCAATTTATAAGTGATCGTATTCGATCGAAAAAATCTATATATAGGTTTTTGAGGTTGCTCATTAAGAATATGAAGTCAGATTTTGAAAATTCAATATGGCTGCCATTTTGGATCCGCCATTTTGAAGTGTTAGGGCGGAGTAGGTAACAAGGATCGGGCGTTAAGGAAATTGGATTGTAGGGGTTTAAGCTCAATGATACGCACGTAACCGGGTTTGGGGGTAGAGGAAATCTGAGTCAGATTCGGATTCAGCGCAGCAAAAACCTTCGGGTATAGTAGGTCTGGTCTCTGGTTCTGAGAATTGTTGGCCTGTGTTATTATTATTAAAATTCCAAGAGTGAAAATATGTAGCTTCGTCTTATTTAAAATTTTAAGAGAGCAAAAGAATATAGTAAAACCTTGTTAAAGTATACAATGAAGACAATAAATTCTATTCAATTCTACATATAATTATAATATCACATACTTAATTATATAATTTATTTTCATAATGTAGAATAATATACACAATATAATGAACACAATATAATTCACAACAAAATATTAATCACTGAATTAATATTTTGATATTGCATATATATTTTTATTTTTTAATTGTGCGAAATATTCAAATATCATTAAACTCGCCAATTTCTTTAATTTCTTTCAAATGCGGATCAAGATATAAATAAGACTATTACAATATAACATGATTATAATATTATCCTTCATAATATATGCATATATATATAATAGTATTAATATGTATATCATTCATATTTTATGCTTGAAATAACGTAACCTCAAAATATGGGCATATGAAGAGTTGTTGGACCACATCTCGTTTCAGATTTGGCATCACTGAAACTACCTTCTTTTTGTGGACTGACGAGACCTACGATCGATCTCGCCTTAGTCGACCGGATCCAGATACAATGTTTAACTTTTTTTTAAACATATTTTCGCTGATCAACCGTCTAAACTCTTTTTGAGTTTACACACGCACAGTTTTCCGTTCTTTCGATGGGCGGTTTCAAAAATAGGGGGTTTCATTTAAAAAATAAAATTTGACCTTTAAATAATCTTGAAGGTCAACGCCAAGGTCAGTTTTAAGATCAGCATTTAGATCCTCGTCTAAAACCTTAAAACTTTGTTCAAAACATTTCTCTCGAAAACGCATATTTTCGCTGATATAGGGGGGTGGGGGGTCTGATACTTTTTGATGTATAAGTGCTGTCTACGTTCTGCTACTATTGGAGTGGGCTTGCCATTGGTTTTCCACAAGAAATTTTTATGTCAGGTCTTCTATAGTGCGGCATGGCTCAGTAGGATAAATAAAATTGTCTGCGGAGAAATTTATTATCAAACATAATTATGTTCTTCACGTCTGAAATTTCTTTATGAATAAAAATTAATAAAATTCTGTATACATTATTCAAATTATGTTTAGAAAAAGTGTTTTAATACATTTATATTTCAGAAATAAATTGACAAAAAAAATGATTGACTTTTGAAAAATACCGCTCGTTAAAAAATATGAAGATGCATTCAAAAAGATCTAGAATCAATTAAAATATCCATGCATGTTTTTCAGTAAAATTTTAGAAGTTCACGTGGATCAAAACATGATTTTTCCACATTTATTGTCTCTTCTAAACAATTTGGAATTGGTTGCTTAAGTAGTTTGAGTTAATCAATTTTCAACATAAATCAAATATACAAATCAATTTTAATTTGAAATTATTCGTTTCATGATTGAAAATCTTACTCTCTGAATGTAGATGAATATTTAATTTGAAATCTTAAAAACCACACAGGTTCAATTGTAAAGTATAAAAATACGTTAGAAAATGAATAATTAAAAAATCTAGTGCTTCAGGTTTTGTAAACGCGATGAATTTAAAAAACAGGGATAAAGATATTAATTTTAGAGGTCTTATTACCTACTTTATCAAAATAATGATGTGTAGAACAGATTTATGTTCTCTTCATAAATACTTTCTAAATTATATAAGGCTTAACCTAAAATATGTGCACACGAACTGTTGTAGATTGAAATACTCGTACTCATGGACCTTTCTGTTATTCCAAATAAAAATTCACTCCAAGTTTTACGTCTTGTATACTTTGGTTCCTGCCTACTATAGTCT
>NC_046663.1:116736209-116742204 GCF_010883055.1 Belonocnema kinseyi
AATATTTTTCATTCTCATTTAAAACGTGTCCTTTATGATTAAACTATAGTATTGCAATACGAATTCTGTTAAGTTCGGTAGCAAAAATTATTTAACAAATTTGAGCTAAGATTATTATTATCTAACATGAATAGTGATGCTGTTAATATGTCTTCCAAAACTATCTTACTTATTAAAGCCAAAATATAAAATGGGTTTTCTAATTGGAAAGTGTGTACTGTTACTAATCAAGTCTTGGTTATAGGTAGTTTGTTCCAGAAACTATTGTTTCGCGTAGATACTTTAATTCGGGCCTGGCGCTCGAACCCTCTCGACCGCTTTTGTGTTATGTTATTAAATTTTCAGATTGCCGTGAAGTGATGTGATTTTACCAACTTAATCGTCCTCATTGAAGGCTCTTGTATGACCTACGGCGCAATTCTTCAAAAACAGCCCCTATCATAAATAAACTACCCTAAAAATCACATATGCACTAATTTGAGAATTAAGTAAAGCAGAATTAAGGCCATGTGATGAGTATAACAGCTGATCAAGTCAGCCCTAAGATCAATATTTTTTCACCCATATTGAAAAATAAAAGTTTAAATAACGCGGAAATTTTTTTCGGGAAATGTTAATAAATATTAAAGGATCCTTTGTGGTCTTGCAAAGAGTTGGAGGAAGAAAAAAGTTTAAGTATGCAAATAATGATTATCGACGGATACATTTAGGTTTTACAGAAGAAGTTTGACTTTTACCTTTCTCTGACGGTAATCATGCAATCTGCTTTACCTACAGAGCCCTAGAAATTCGAAGTTGTCTACTCGCTGCGCTAGTGCTACTTTGACACAGCTAATACCAGACTAATACGTATGTCAGACCAAGCATGTTTATTTGCATTTCAAGTGCAAACATTAGTTTTTGAATTATTTGTGCATAATTTTCGTGAGCGATTTTTGTTGTTTTGCCCCACTTTGATAAATATAAACCTTAAAACTGGCCCATTGACAACATTGCAAATTGCTCGCAGGGTTTGACGATAGCACGGTCGGTATTTCTCCAAAATAGTAATTTAAAGAAAACTGTTTTCACTATTTTAATTATTTAGGACCAGAGACACATTCTTGAATGCCTTCCATTTATCGTGCCAAATTTTTAACAAGATATTTCATTCCGTGTGGACGTAAGTTGGGAAAGACAAGTTCCACTGGTATTTTCTTCAAAAAAAAATCAAAAAAAAAATCTAAGCTCACAGATTAAGAACAGGGGGTTTCTGAAAGTCTTTGAATGCTCAGTATTTCCGAAATTATCTAACGAGTTTTAAGTAACGAAATGTTACGATTAATTTAACGCAGATTTGTGTAGGTTTTCGGACAGTCTTCTACTGAAGATTTTGAGAAATGCTTACTGAAGCAATTACTAAACGCCTTTCCAATCCTTCAGTAGTCCAAAACTATACTTATAAAATGTTTATCCGTCGGTTGATGAAAGTCATAATTTTGAGCTTGTGCACTTTTAACTAAGGGTAGTTTTCTCAAGTCAAGGGATGGTTTTGGAAAATTGATTTTGAGGGCGTTCGAGAGCCTAAAATGAGCCTTCAATTCTGGTGTACTCAATTTTCAGATAAGTGCATATTTTTATTTTAGGATAATTTATTTATGATAGGGGTTGTTTTTGAAAAATTGCGCCGTGGGTCATGCAAGTACCTTCAATGATCCTTTAATTCTGATGTAATCAGTTTTATGTTTAGTGCATATTTAGTACACTTTATCAGCACTTTTATGTAAGGGGTAGTTTTTAAATGTCAACGAATGAGTTTGAAAAATTGATTTTGGGGGCGTTGAAGATCCTAAAATGAGCCTTCAATTGTGGTGTACTCAATTTTTTTATGAGTACATTTTTTAGGGTATTTTTTTATGATAGGGGTTGTTTTTGAAAATGGCGCCGTGGGTCATGTCAGAGCCTTAAAGGAGCCCTCAATTCATCTAAAAGAAAAAGTTTGATTTATCGAATATTTCTACCATGGTACTGCTACCTTTAGGTAAAGCTGACGGTACCAGTTAGGTTTTCAAATTTTTTAGAAATAAACAAATATAACGAAAAAATGTCAATTTTTTTATTTGACGTTCCCTGTGCTCGTCAGTGACAGGAAAATTGTTCAAATCGCCTAAGGTGCATCGATTAACATTGATTCAAAATATTCCAATATTAGACAATAATGTCCATAGACATACATATGCATACACACACAAATACCTAACAAACACACACGTGACCGAAATCGGCGGTAAAATTTCAGCCATAAACGCGTCTTACGACCGTGAGATAGGTGGTTACAGTCTGTGATGGAATCAATACGACATTCCGACAAAACTCTCGTGCATCCGAAGGAAACGGAGTGACCTAAGGACGAACGCTTTCTGCATTCTTCCCGCAAGTGTTTTATCATATTGTTTTCACGCAGGGATGCTTTTCAGGCTATTAACGAGTCTTTCAACACGAACAGTCCTACTTAAAACATTTCAAAGGTGGCTACCGGAAGTAGTGATCAATAATGTAGTAAAATAAATTTTAAATTGCAAAGTAGCGGATTCAATATGTTGGACTATATCATAAAATGGTGCACCCAAGATAGCGAATAAGTGACCGAAATTTGAATGAAATTTGTTCAGGAACACTGAAACGGTTTGAAAATTTGGTTCTTTTCCTGAAATTTTTGAGCTTTTTGCTGCCATATTGATGCCGCCATTTTGATTTTTGACAAAGCGCATACGTTATTTTGCAGGAAAGAGACCCAGCCTCAAAATGAGCCCTCATACATACGTTTCCATCGCTTCAAACTTTGGTTACTGCACTAATATGGTACATTCCCTAAAATTTCTGAGCTTTTGGCTGCCATTTTGATACCGCTATCTTGATTTTTGTGAAGGTGCATACGTTATTTAGTAGGAAAGAGACCCAGCCTCAAAATGAACCCTCATACATATTTTTTCACCACTTCAAAGTTTGGTGGCAGCACTAATTTGTTTCATTTCCTGAAATTTCTGCCGCCATTTTGCTTTTTTGTGAAAGGGGATACGGCTTTTTTTAGTTTTGTGTCCAAGCTTTAAAATGAGCCCTTAGGCATATCGTTTCGTCACGTCAAATGTCGGCGGTAGCACTAATCCAGTTAACGTGGATCGACCTTTGGGTGGACGGAGCGACTGAATCACGACTTGCTAGAGTGCTACCATGCGAGTGTGGCCCCTGAACGGGGTTACATGACACGGCTGCATGCTCTGTGGTGCGAGAAACACCCGGAGCTATCGCAATTTTCGCAGCAACGTCTGTGAAACCATGCTGAACTACTCCGTAAAAGAAGCTATGTAAGCGGAACGCCTACTGTACCACAGCTAGAACAAGCCGGCAACAGAGAAAGAGAGGCGACACCAAGACCAACCGCGGACAGGCATCCAATAGATGAAGAGCGATGCTTCACGACCCGGAGATACATCAACACCAAGGTTTCTCTCAAGTCTAAAGATCTGGCTGACATGGATGACGAGCTTCGTGGACATTTTTCCGGAGAATCCGACCTCTAGGCTATCAATTATTGTGTGTATAATGCAGCGAGAGCTTTGGCGGCTGCGAACCGTAAAACAAAACCAACGGTTCATCATAAGACCAAAAGACGAATGCATCAACTTGCCGTAAAGATAGTCTGGGGAAGACAATACGCGTCCCGCATTCAGTGTGTGATTGACTACAACACATCTGGCAGGAATTTTGCCACCAGGGTTCGAAAGTTCGCGCTCGTACTCCGGACCCGTTATCACACACTTAACAAGTCAAAGCTGCTGACCATCAGGCAGCATATTGTTGAGAGAATACGGATACTATCTGACGCTAAGAGAAGTCTAGAGCGGAGGGAGAGGTGGGTCAGAGAAAATCTATAGTTTCTCTCTGACCCATCTCGACTCTTCCAAGACCCTCCAGTTACTGTCGAACACCCACCCAAATCAGATGAGGTCGAAATATTTTGAAGAGGAGTCTACGAAGTTCAGCATAGACTGGACGAAGACTCAGAAAATATAAATAACTGCAAGAAGTTATGTGTTGCCCTCATAACACCTCATAAAGAATGCCCACCCATCACTACCGAGGAGGTGAAAAAAGTATTAAGAGGGATGAAGAACTATTCCGCACCGGGACCAGATTGTATCAAAACCTTCTGGTGGAAGAAAATTTCAAGTCGGAAGAGCCGATTCCAGAGTGGTTCGTGGAAAGGCGCACAATATTCCTGCCGAAAATAGGCAACTCAGCTGACCCGAAGAATTACAGGCCAATAACTTGTCTGAACACACTTTATGAGATATTCACAGCTTTCCTAAATGATAGGATTGTTCGGGCAATTGAACCTGTGTGGCAAGAAATGTATGAACAACGAGGCTCAAAGAAAGGCGTAGCCGGATGTCGGGAGAACCTGCTCATCGATAGATGTGTCTGCAAAGATGCAGCATTCTACTAGCGTTACCTATCGATGGCCTGGATTGATTATCGGAAAGCTTTCGATTCGACCTTCCATAGACTTATCATCTGTCTTTTGGAAATCTTAAAGGTTTATCCGCAAACAGTTGGGTGCATAGAGAGATTGATGCCGCTTTGGAAAACCAGATTTACTATCTCATCTGGTAAAAATCGTGTGACAACTAACAAGGTCACTTTTCAGAGAAGTGTCTTTCAGGGCAACACCATGAGGCCACTCCTCTTTTGCCTTACATTATTGCCACTATCTCTAGCACTTCACCATTCCGACGGGTACTTGTGCGGCAAACCTGCAGATCGAAAGTACAAGGTCACTCATACATTTTACATGGATGATCTTAAGATCTGTGCTAAAAACAGAGAGCAACTGCATCTAGCTCTGCGGATTGTCGAACGATATTCTAAGGAAATTGGAATGGAATTTGGGTTAGACAAATGCTTCAAGGTTTATTTGAAGCGAGGAAAACTTAATGGCATCCCTGAAGATCCTGAGCTCGTTGATAGAAGCGCCATACGACACCTTTGCGCTGGAGAGACTTATACATACCTGGGCGTGCCACAAAGCCGCATTCAGGATGTGACATCTATAAAGGATACTCTCCGAAGCAGATACAAACGTCTCGTCCGACAGATTTGGTCTTCCGACTGTCGGCGAGGAACAAAGCATCTGCAACGAACATGCTTGCCGTCCCGGTACTACTCTATTCATTTGGAGTAGTTCCATGGACGAAGAACGAGCTCAGATCCCTTGATATCGGGACAAGAAAGGTTATGCACGTGAACAAAAGCACGCATCTTAAGTCTTCCGTTCCGCGACTCTACATCTCACGTCGTCAAGGGGGTCGCGGATTTGTCCTTATGACAAATTTTTAATTATATATATATATATAATTAAAAATTTGTCATAAAGACAACCGTAGGATTTCGCCGGGAGCGGTTCCTAATCTGGAAAATTGCACCCGCTCTCAACGAAGTCGCGGTAAAATTTCAGCCACAAGCACGTCTCACGACCGTCAGATAGGTGGTTACAGTCTGTAAAGGAATCAATACGACGATCCAGCAAAAGCCTCGTGCACCCTAAGAACACGGAGCGACCCAAGGACAACCGCCTTCTGCATTTTTCCCGTAAGTGTTTTAGCATATTATTGACACACAGGGATGCTTTTTAGGCCAGTAGCAAGTGAAAGCTTGGCACCTTCAAGAGCGCCGATGATAAGGACGATCAATTTAACAGAATATTCTGGGTACAATCGTTGCAACTCCCTTATAAAGTCTCGATACCTCTCTTTTTTTCATTCTCCTTGGTTATGATGTTTTTGTCAGCTGGTGCCGCAAATTCGATAACGAACATGGTTCGCTTCTCGAATTCAAGAAGAACCATGTCAGCCCGCGAGTGAGCAACAGAAACAATTGTCGAGAATATAAAGTTCCAGTATATGCGGCACTTCCTATTCTCGACAATTGACTCAATTTCCCTAAGAGCATTTAGAGG
>NC_046663.1:116742304-116772661 GCF_010883055.1 Belonocnema kinseyi
TGTGTGTTCACGTCTCTCAAAAAGCGCTCTAATTGGATTTCGACTCTGTCATCAACGTCGCTAGTGTCCTCACCTTCCTTGATATTTGTGAAAGATTGGTCACAGCAGTTTCCACAAATCTTTGATTATAGCAGTCCAGCTTTTCTGCCAGTGCAGGCTGCTTTGTAACATTTGGTGCATTTGCACCAAGTTCTCTTGAGTAGTTCTTGAGGAGCCGCGTCTTTGAGAGTGGAGTTTTGTGGTAGGCCATGCTTGCTTCTTTTCCAACCCCAATCTTCTAGGCTTTTGGAGTTGCGCAACCATTGTTTAACCTGATGGCAGGTTGGAAGCGAATGTTGTCGCGCTGCTGCTTCGGTTGGTGGAATAGATACCAGATTGCAAGCAGTCTTAGATAAAGATTGAATGAAGCACTGATGACTGCCTGTATTCAGTGGGGATTCATTCTCCATTTTATACAACGCTTTTATTAATATTTGCGCTGCTTCATCGATGCAATCTTGCGATGTACTTTGATCTTTGAAAACTTGCATTGCTCCGTGTAGGTTATCTTTTTTGCTGTTTAAACAATTCTACATGTGCTTGTCTGTAGAATCACGTGGACGAGAACTCTGGTGAAGACGCCCTCCTCTTCCCCTTACATGGCCCGGGCGATTTAACTATTTACACACTTTTTTGAATTGATGAATTTTAATGCACGGTGTGAACTCGCAAAACTGGGAACGGTTTCAGAGTACCGCTTCCTCTCCTCTATCTCTCCTTCGCTTCTTCCACTGACTGACTCATTCAATCCTTCTCCCTCTCTATCTCTTATTCGCTTCTTCTGCTTCCCTCTTTCCCACCACTTTCTCGCTCTCGCTCTCATCATTCTCTCTCTCTCTCTCTCTCTCTCTCTATCTCTCTCTCTCTCTCTCTAGCTCGCTCGCCTACTTTAGCGGTATGCGCTCTTCTTGAAGTTCGTGGTTCGTATACACACTAGGTACAGTCTTAAGGCTAAAATGTGAACGATTTTTAATGATTTCTATCTCCACTAGGTGGCGTCTGTGTTGATGCTTGTGTGGTAGAAGGGGAAGATCAGGTACATGGCGAACATGTAAATAACGAGTGAGTGATTATTTTAATCACGTCTCCAAATTATTTACATTTTCTGTTTGAAACAAATTCACATTATTTTTATTTTTAAATTGAAAAAGAGACCGATCTCTTCGAGTAGTACCAAAGATATTAGGTCCTAGATACGGCATGAGTCAGTGATGGGGACGACCGATATATATATATATAACTACATTTTCGACTATATCGAGGTGCTGCCCTCTTCAACTTTTCACCGTTTCTATGGCAACCGCGTCCAAGTACGTCAGCGGGCGAGGTGGGGCCGGGGCGCACAAAGAAAGTTATTGAATTCCAAACCGAACGTGATTTTCTGTTTCTCGTTCTTGCGTTCGTCTTCGCTATCACTATAGCAATCTTTGATATAGTACTTTAAGATACATGTTAGTTAAATTCAAAATTTAAGTAAAATTTAGTTGAATTTAAGTAAATTTCAGTTAAAATTGTAGATGTTGAATGGTGTTAAATGGTGTTAAATTTAAGTACAATTTAGTTCAATAAAAATGAAATTGTCTTTAAATTTTTAATTTGATTGAACGAAATACAGATATATGTGGGTTGTTTCTTGGCTTCAACAATGGAGAGAATTTAAATAAGCTGGAGAAATTTAAAAAAATTTCCTTGTTTTTATAATAATTAGTAAAAATCAACAAAAAAACTCAGGAAAGTAATTAGGACTCATAGTTCTAAAGTTTTTGGTTTG
Organism: Belonocnema kinseyi; assembly: GCF_010883055.1. Lineage (NCBI taxonomy): Eukaryota > Metazoa > Arthropoda > Insecta > Hymenoptera > Cynipidae > Belonocnema > Belonocnema kinseyi. The sequence continues at coordinate 116,744,115 of NC_046663.1, forward strand.
AAACTTTTCAGAAGTCGACAATGTCAAAATATAAAAGGAAGCGTTTAAACTTCAGCATAACTATTTTGCAAGGAAATACTTTACTATCCCACAATTTTATTTCAAATTAGAATTATGTTTGCAATTAAATAATTATTCCATTCAAAATTATTCAGTTTCGAAAATGGGATTATAACTTCAGAGTCTTTGAAATTAAAAGGTTTTAAATGAGAGAAATTTGAAATGAAAACAATTAAAATTACAGTGTAATTATTTTCTGCTAGAAGCGTAAGAATAAAATAATTATTATTAAAATAAACTATTTTAGAAATTTAAAATTCAAAATTTCAGTATTTGTAAAATTTCGAATATTCTTTGAGTTTAACCTGTCAACTCAAATTATTTAATGTTAAACCTTTTAAATGAAATCACTTATGATTCGGCAATACATTTTTTTCAGCTTTAGGATATGAATAATAACCTCGTGAAAAATTGGAATTAATGTAAAGCCTTTAAAATCGAAAACTTTTTATAGGGAGAGGAATTTTAAATTGAAAGGTTTTAATATATTTTCAATTTAAAACATTCAAATTGAGTAATTTTATAAACATAAATATCAAGAATTGTATTATTTGAAATTTTTCCATAGAGTTTATAAATTAAAAATACAAGCATTAATATTTTTTAAATTTTGAATATGCCTCAAGTATAATCTGATAAATTTAAATTATTTAATTTTGAAAGTTTTGAATTGAAAATTGAAATGCAGAATTCTAAATGTTTGTATTTGAGTATTATCAGATTTTGGAGGCCATTAATTTAAGCCTAATCAAGTTAGAAGGCCTACAGTTGTCAATTTTACGATATTAAACCCTTATATTCAAAACCAAATTAAATTTCAATGTTAAAATATTTAATTGTTTAGGATTTGATTCTTAAATTCAGAATTTGTTCAATGCTTTACATTTTTCATTTTACACTTTCAAACCTTTTTGTTTAATTTGATTCATCGAGAAAAAAATATTACATTTTAGTAGACACGACTTTTTTTTACGTAAAAAAAATTAATTTAGGAAATATCCTGCGCGCCAAGGTGAACAATCCGCCGAGAGGGAAGAATGGGTTAAGCCAAATGTACTGTTTGGGTGAAGAAACTCAATATCTTCGTTTTGACCTGAGTCTTCTTTACGTATACGCTGCAACACGAAAATGACCCTTACGTCAAACTTTAGAGAGTAACTTTTCTCTCCAAGACGGCACAAACAATCACGGCTTATCACATTAAAAAAAATTATTTGATAACAAAATTTCGTCACTTATTTATTACATGAAAACATTTTTTTTTTGTTTACAAGATTTAAGAATTAAGAAAAAAATCTTGATTGGAATATATTGATTTTTGAAGAACAAGAAGCTTTAAGCATTACAACGCTAGGCGTAAATAATTTTAACATATCTTCCTTTTTAATTTAATAAGCTCAATATTAAAATGGAAGTTTTAATATTGTCAGAAATAAATATTCACTTTAACTTCAAGTACCTAGATGACAGTTTTGACTTGTCATGTTCATTGTAATTTTTACATCATGTCTAATTGTCTACTGTGTTATGAATTGTAGTTAGAAGAAAGTTGTGAATAGTACAATAGAGCGTAATTAAACTTCGGTTGTCAAACAAGATCTTTGAAAAGGAGTATACAATTTTTGAAAAAATAAGTCTGACAAAAAAGTGCCAGATCATGTATTTTTTGGTTCGATTCATAATTTTATTCAAATATGAAATTCCTTCCTAATTTATTTTTAATTATGCAAGAAATAAGCATTGTTAATATTTTTTCAAATAAAAAAGTGGGGTTTTTTGCATGATTGTTGTTATTTTTCTTTAAAAAACCTTTTTTGTTAAGGCGGTAATTAATTTATAATGCATAAGCCTTTAAAATTTTATAAAAGAAACTGAAAGTTAATCAAATATTTAAATTATTAGAAAATAAATTTATTTACGAACAAATTTAAAAAAGCAAGTTTTTTATTAAAGGAAAGAATTTAAAATAATTATTTTAGAAAAATCAAAAAATTTTAATGGAATTAAATATGCAAACAGTTAAACAAGTAAATGCAAACAAAAACTTAATCGACCAGCTGGAAAGTATAGTTTTCTATACGTGACAGGTGGAGAACATTTGAAAGTTTCAACTTATTTTTATCAATAAATACAAAATAAAGAAATAAGGGAAATAATTAGAGGAAACTAAATTAAAAACTAAGGAAACTTATATATTTATTAAAAATAAAATAAAAACAGCGTCAAAATCTTTTAAAAAATATAGACTATTGAAGTAGATAATAGTTCTGTGAATTTATAGCATCGGTTTATATTATTTTTCATGGTTGCGGTTAAAAAAATGTAATTAGCATTAGTATTAAAACAACAAAAAGACGAAAATTATGGCTATTTTTATGTCAAGTTTTAGTATTAAATGATAATAAAAAAAAATTAAGCAAACTTACATTTTTTCTTAAAGCTAGATTTCTGGAACAGGGAAAATGACATTTTGTAAGATTGAGTTACTTCGTATTTCAATTTGAAAAAATGGTTCATATTTATAACATGGCCTTAGCTAAACTGTAGAAGCAAGCCGTAATTTCCTTTGATAAGACCTTTTCTACTCAATTAAAATTATTTTTTCATTCACTTATAAAGTAAAATTAGATTATTACCATTTTGGATTTCAAATGCACTATAATTTGGCGCGACCGAATATAGTATAGCTGCCTGTCGCGCCTCTACAAACATGTGTCGGAACCAATCGGTTCATGTCGCGTCTTTACAAGTATGTGGCCGAACTAAAAGCAATATATGCAATATATAGGCTATTTTATGTTTTTCTATATTGCATAAAATGGTTTGTTTATGTAAATTATTATTCCTGTAAATCTAAATTTAAAAATATATTATAATTTGCATGATATGAGCGTTGGAGCGGGGTGGAGGGGTTGTCGGAATAGAGGTGTAGTTTGCTCTATTTCCACTAGATAGCGCTACTTCGTTACTTTACTAATTTCATATTCTTTACATAGGACTGTAGGCAGTGTGTTCGTATACGTGCTTGAATTGCTTTCCAACTTTGTAAGACAGTTCAAAGAAAGACCACTTTAATTTCCATCATATGAAGTTATCAATTCTGCGTGGCGTCCTACGACGGCTCACTTGTTTTTTTCTTATTCCAGTTCAATATAAATAACTTTTAGTTAGCTATTGCATTTATCTATAATCGCTTTTAATGGATTGTACAGTTTTAAAAGAAATCTTAGAATTAAAAAAAAAGTTCGAACATTATCATTAAATAAAAAATTTTCCATAATTTAAAGTGAAATATTGAGTTACTTATTTTGCCTGAAAAACTTGCGGCTATTAATAAAAAAAAACTTCCCAATTCATTAAGAATTAAACACTCACGTGATTTTTGTAGAAAAAGGCACTTTTTTCTCCAATTTTTTGTAACAAAAGATTAAATTATAAATAATTACGTACTTCCATCCTTGAGCTTTTTCGATGAGTTTTTATATTGTGATTTTGAATTTGTTTATTACTTCGACTTTTCGGTTTTTCCCTAAACAATCCTTGTATCCCAGTCTAGCTATTCATATTTCGAGCCTTTAAAATTGCATTCGGATCGGCCATTCGGCCAAGTTCGTGCATTTTCGGATCAAGTTTATCATAGTTTCCATGGTTCCGTTCGAAACTTGAAATGGATACAAGTATCCAAACAAGATAGGTTATGTTAGATAGTAATTACAGATAATAAAATTGTGTGATTAATAATAAAGTGAGACATGTGACCTGAGAAGTAAACATCAGTTTTCTTCTGTGCCAATGATATTATGGAATGGCTGCTGACTGACAAATACTATAAAATGGTAATAATATTCAGCGATTTTAGTGGGCAAAGAGTGAATTGTGTTTAACGCTTATTTACGACATAAAAAAGGTATGTTATAAATAGAAAGGATATGTTTTAAATAAAGTGAATAAAATAAAATAGAGACTCGTTTGTGATAGAATTGTATCAGAAATAAATCTAGACAAGATAATTTAGGCTAGAGTTGTTATTCTATTTTTTTTAGAAATTATTCCATTTTCGAAATTCATATCTCTGGATCTGATTTCCGAACGGGCATTCAATCAGCCTCGAAAATTAATTCTAATTAATTTTGATGGTATAGTTTTATCAAAAACATATCTCGAAAGAAATTTAATTTGCCTGAATTGAAATTAATGAAATATTTAGGGATTCTGAAATAAAATTTACGGAATTGGTGTCTTCATTTCTAACGGTATAATTTGAGCTTAAAGGATAACTCAATGAAATACACTAAAACAACATTTCGAGTACATTTCAATTACACTAAAAGATTTGTATTTTCTGACAAGATACCAATAATGTATGAATTTAATATTTAGAAATGATAAAATACATAATTATAGCGAAACTTATGAAAAAATTGGAATACAAATTCTGGCACAAAATATCGCTTCTGCATTTATTTCTGCTACACCAAAAAGTCTCTAATTTATTTTATTAGTTGGTCAAACCAAATTTTAGGATGAGGTCCAGAAAAAACATTTTCTGAAATACAAAAAAATCCCTAAATATTTTATTAATTAAAATTCAGACAAGTTAAATTTCTTCGAGATATATTTTTGGTATACCTATACCATCAAAATGAATTAGAATTAATTTTCGAGGCTAACTAAATGCTAGTTCGGAAATAAGATCCAGAGATAGCAATTTCGAAAATAAAATAATTCCTAAAAAAATGGAATAACAATTCTGGCCTAAAATATCTTGTCTAGATTTATTTCCGATACAATTCGATCACCAACGAGTCTCTAATTTATTGTATTGGTTGCTAAAACCAAATTTTAGGTTGAGGTTCAGAGAAAGCGTTTTCTGAAATACAAAAAAGTCCCTAAATATTTTATTAATTTAAATTCAAGCAAGTTAAATTTCTTCGAGATATCTTTTTGATAAACCTATGCCATCAAAATGAATTTGAATTAATTTTCGAGGCTGATTAAATGCCAGTTTGGGGATCAGATCCAGAGATAGCAATTTCGAAAATAGAATCATTTCTAAAAAAATGGAATATCAATTCTAGCCTAAAATATCTTGTCTACATTTATTTCTGATACAATTCTATCACTAACGAGTCTCTAATTTATTTTATTGGTTGACTGAACCAAATTTAAGGATGAGTTTCCGAGAAAACGTTTTCTAAAATACAAAAAAAATCCCTAAATATTATATTAATTTAAATTCAGGCAAGTTAAATTTCTTCAAGATATCTTTTTGACAAAGCTATACCATCAGAATGAATTAGAATTAATTTTCAAGGCTGATTGAATGCCAGTTTGGAAATAACATCAAGAGATAGCATTTTTCAAAAATACAATAATTTCTAAAAAAATTAGAATAACAATTCTGGAGTAAAATATTTTGTCTAGATTAATTTCTGATACAATTCCAACATTTTTAGGATGAGGTCCAGAGAAAACATTTTCTAAAATACAAAAAAATCCCTAAAGATATTATTAATTAAGATTCAGGCAAGTTAAATTTCTTTTAGATATCTTTTTGGTACACCTATACGATCAAAATGAATTAGAATTAATTTTTGAGGCTGATTGAATACCAGTTTGGAAATCAGATCCAGAGATAGCATTTTTTGAAAATAGGATGATTTCAAAAAAAAAATTGAAATAACTTTTCTGGTCTAAAATATCTTGTCTAGATTTATTTCTGATACAATTCAATCACCAACGAGTCTCTCATTTTTATTTTATTGGTTGATAAAACATAATTTTAGGATGAGATCTAGAGAAAACATTTTGTAAAATACAAAAAAATCCCTAAATATTTCATTAATTAAAACTCAGACAAGACAAATTACCTCGAGATATTTTTTTGATACACCTATACCATCAGATTGAATTAGAATTAATTTTAGACTGCTCAATCCCCAGTCTTGGTATAAGGTCTAAAGGTAATGATTTTTCAATGATGTTCATTGAAATGAACCAGCTGGAATGCACAAAATCCATCTGCATTTCCTGATGTGTACTCGTATTTCATCTATGATCGATCTGTGAAAAAAGAATGGAAATCAGTTATTAATTTCAGGAATAAAGTGTTACTTATTAAAATCATTAATAAGCCATGTTTGTTAAATTATTATTAAGTAATTATTGTTTAAATTATTACTGCCGGGACTGTCAGTAATAAACATACAAAACCACAAAACATTTCTTTTTCAAATAATAAACAATCGAAAGTATAATAAACAAGCCGGGCCGATCTGTCATTATTTCGAGGTTATGTTCGGATTCACGTGTTTGTCATAATCGCTGTAAGTAAATGTAGGTAATGTCAATTTAAAGTTTACGCATGTAATATTTTATTTACTTTACTTAATACGTATTCTATATATTCATAACATACCTTTTTTGCCGCAAATAAGCGTTAAAAACAATTCACTCTTCGCCCATTGGGATCGCAGAATATTATTACTATTTTATAGTATTTGTCACTCAGCAGACATTCCACAATACACAGGTCTCACTTAATTATTAATGAAACACTTATTATTTGTAATTACTACGTAACATAACTTATATTTTTTGACACTTGTATCCATTTGAAGTTTCGAACGCAACCATGGAAACAATGATAAACTTGATGCGAAGATGCACGGGCTTGACCGAATGGTGGATCCGAACGCAACTTTAAAGGCGCGAAATATGAAAATACCCCTGTACAATGGTTTCTTCCCTGCCCTTGTGCAATTCTGGTAGCATCAAGTGCGCCATGTATGTAAGCCCCAACGTGTCCACCCTGTATATATTATATACAAAATGTATACATTATGTACAAAATTGCAACATTTTGTACTGCTCTCTTATAGATTACGATGGTAAATTACTTCCTGCGATGTGATATATACTTAAATAATGAGAAATCTTATCAGTGATTTAGAAAGCTTTGACGGCTACAGAACATTTTTCAGATACCAGAAAGTTATAAGGCGAATAAATTCAAAAGCTTGGTCTATATAATAGGCTTCCATAATCAGATTTACTAATTAGGTTTATTTTCCATTTAATAGCAGGTGGAAATTGTAGTGGCCCCTAGTCATGAAAAACCCTATAAATATGTTCTGTACTGACTTTCGGGTGGAAAGGAGTGGGATAAGCATGGAGGTATTATTGCATGGAAGGGTGGACAAAAGGGCAGTAGTATGGGCGAAAGGGGTGTTGGGTAAAATGAAGAAGAAGAGAAGGAAGGAGGAAGAGGAATGAAGAAGGAAGGAGTATAATAGGAGAGGAAGTAGATGTAAGAAAACTGTGAATATTGTAAGTAGTAGTTCAATATTAGGCGTTAGCCGCGGAGACAGAGGCTAGCAATGTAAGACATAGCGAGGAAAGAGAGACATGCGTGCAAGGCGAGGCCAAAGAGATTATAAACGTAGATGCGGTGCGGGCTTAGTTGCCCGCCATAAATATAGACGGCGCGTCCGGCGAAAAAGTCACTTCCCCTCTACCCACCGCTCCCCGTAGAAAGCAGCGATCGATATAGTTTGCCAAGAGCCACTTGGAGCGCTGTAAGCAACTCTCGGAACACCTTCGAGGCGCACTGATGGTAAACTTGGCTTGGACAAGAACCTTTAGGATCGAAAGTAAATTGCCAATTAAAACATTTTTAAATTTATAACTTTGCAAAACTTGGTTGTTTTAATAAATACCACAAATATAAGTAAATGAGTCATTTATATTACGGTTTCATATATTTTCCACTAATTCTAAAATTATTAATTATAATTTTCATCCTTTATATTGTCTATATATAGTTCTTTAATATTATTTAGTTTTTATTTCTATTTTTGTGGTCTGCAATTTCTACGGACTTTTTTAGACTATTCGTCTAATCAAGTTCTCGTATGTATTTTTCAATTTCTTAATTATTATATATTCTAACTTTTTTATAAAAATATATAAAAATATATATATTCCATAAAATATATTTTAAAATAAACTTTAAATTATTATAATTGATACACCTGACTCGAAGTATATTAAATTTTTGAAATATTTTCGACACTGTAAACTTCCCGAAATAACAAAATGCTGAAACCTGAAAATCCCGAATCAAAAAATTCTAGAATAATGAAATTCTGGACAGTTTAAAATATTATCGGATTTGAAAATACCCGAATAATAAAACTCTAGGCCGAATGCTGTCTAATGATAAGATATACAAACTAGAAAATTCCCGAATTGCAGAAATTGAGAAAACAGTTATGTAGTCAATATTATTTATTTATTAAAAATACGATGATCAAATATTTTTATTTTAGAAATTTGGTTTAATGTTTAATTTTTTTAAATTATTGTTTTAATTAAAAATAACAATAATTGTATAAAAATGTGATACAAACATAAATTTAAAACACGTGAGCTTCAAATGAAACAAACTTTGCAGGATTCAATGCAGGCTGATTTAACGCGAATTTTATATTTATTTTTTTAAATAATAATTTGATTTTTGTGAGCGTTTTCTGTAATGTACAAAAATAAAATGGACATTTTCAAACAACTTTTTTTTATCCAAACATACATTTGTTCAATTATTGTTATTTTTAATTCAAACAATAATTTTTAGAAACTTTAAACATTAAAAAAGTTTTTTCCTCGGTAAATAAATTTTATTATTCGATTTAAAAATTTTTTTAACTAACTATTTTTTAATTGTTCAACTTAGAGAGTTGTCGAGACCGGATATTGTATAATTCGGAAATTTCCAGTCGACAATTCCTAAATTCGGTAAGATTGTAAATTGTCGAGAATTTTCTAATTCGGGACTTTTATATTTCGACAATTCATTGTCGAAATATAAAAGTCCCGAATTGGAAAATTAAAAATAAAATTTTCGGAAAAAGCGACTGAAAAATCCCGAAAAATAAAATTCCTGACACTGTAAAATTCGTACATTGAAAAATAACCAACAATAAAATTCCCGAAATTATAAAAGTCCCGAAATATAAAAGTCGAATTGGAAAATTCATGAAAAATAAAATAAATAAAATTCCAGACAATAAGATATTACCGAATTTTAAAAATCTCCAAAGAAAATACCTGAATCATAAAATATCCGAACTAGAAAATTCGTGAATTTTAACAATTTAAAAAATTGTTCATTATACCTCCTCTTAAAATTATGTAATTTTTCAAAATAAAAAGTCAACATTTGAAAACATTTCAAAGTCATCAAAAGTATCTATTCTCTTTTAAATTATTTCAAATCTTTTAAAATTATTTTTAAAATTTTTCGGAACTTTCAAATGTCTTTTAGACTGTTTCACATTTTTCCTAACATTTTTGTAAAATCCTGCACACAAAATCCTTTAAGAGCTTTCAGATTTTTTCTAGTATTGTAAGTCTCTTGACGTGTTTTGAAATATTTTTAAACATTCTCTGTGAGTTATGTACTGTTTCAAAATAAAAAATCATTTTAAATCTACCCAGAAATTTTTATTGTTTTCCTAGTGTTTCAAAATTCTTGAGGAGCTCCAAATTTTGTTCTTTTCTTTGTAACATTCAGAAACCTCCAGCTTATTTGATTTTTTTCTAAATTAATGCTTATTTAACTGTTCTTTCAAAACCAAAATGAAATACTTTTTCCCTCGAAATACAAATAAAAAAATTAAACAATTATAATCGTAACATCCCAAGTATAAATTTGTCACTCTGAAATTGCCGCAATTCATTTTCAAATTGTTTACTACTGAAAACTGTTTTTTTTTATTTCCAAACCAAATAGATTAAAAATGGAATATTTTATACTGAAATAATACTTCAAAAAGATTTTGAAATTGAATAAAGGCATTCATTTAAGAAGCCATTAATTCGAACTTTACACTTGTGTCACTACTAAGGCTTTGCAATTAAATTAGTTCAAATTTTAACGTTAAAATATATAAATTATATCATTTTGAACAGATCTAGAATCACCTTGTAAAATCAATCACTGTTTAGTTTTGAATACTCGAAATGCAGTACAATTTTCAAATTTACTTTCATTTTCTGATTTTTCCCGGTCGCGAGTCTAGCTTAATATTAAAAACAACTTTCATTTTTTTGAAATTGTAATTTTTCGGTTGTAACTTACGGGACAATAATTTTATTCTTTGAAAGATTTTCTACAAATCTTGTTGATAATTTCTACATTCTCATCAAAAATGAGAAGGTGTTAGTTTTTTATGAAAAATAACTTTTTTGGATTTTATCAAATTTCGACGTTTTGAGGCCCCGTGAGTCAGAAAAACAAGTTTTTACGTCGGGGTCTGTTTGTCTGTCCGGCGACGTCGATGTTGTTGTCTGTACACCGGATTGTTTTCGGAAGACTGGTCCGATTGGATTAGGCTTTGATACACTGTTGGAGGGACCAAAAAGAAAGATCGAGTTCGTTAAACAGCCATTTTTGATAAAAATAAAAAAAGTTGAAGCTTTTTCAAAATTTTTGAGACCACTTTCTTCAAAATTAAAAAATTTTATCGACAGCTATTTATTGTACAAAAAAATATGAACAATTTATCCTGACAACTTTTTTTGGTAAAATCAAACTTACCGAAGTTAAAGGATTTTCAACATCCAAAAAACCAAACGAAAATGGACATTTGAAGCAAAGAAAGCTTGATATGGAAAAAAGTCAAGAGGTGAAAAACGCTACTTTTTCAAGGCCCCATGATTATTTTATCACATTCTCATCCATAATGAGAAGAGTTTTATGCGAAAAATGATTTTCGCGAATTTCATTAAATTTCGACATTTTGAGGCTCCTTGAGTCAGAAAAACAAGTTTTTACATCGGTATCTGTCTGTCTCTCTGGCGTCTACGTCGTCGTTCTTGTGGTTGTCGTTGTCTGTATATCGGATAACTTTTGAAAGAATAGTCGGATTGGATTGTGGTTTGATACACAGATTTTTTTATTTTAAGAATTGTATGTAAAAATTGTACTATTTTTATTTTTATAACAAATATTTTTCTTCAATTAAATATTTGCAATAAAAGTCTTTCCAAGAGATTTTTTAGGAATCTTTCGGGGAATAAAATTAGTATTTATAGGTGGACAAAGGTTTGTTTTCTTTACCAAATTTGGCTTTCGTCTAAATTTTTCCAGTTGTTTTTACTATAGTACAATTTACGTTTGCATCTCGGGCGAAGAAATCCATTCTACTGTTTGACAAATATTGTTTGTAAATCAATATTTTCACAGAAAATTACCCTGAGTGACAGAACGAAATCGGAAACAATAAGAGTTAATTTATTCAGGAACAAGCTTTTTGAACAAAAATGACCTTGAGTGTACCTTTAATATATATTTGTTAATTTTTACAAAAATCAGGCGTTATTTTCTTACAAAAAAAATAATTTGTTGGGGGGGGGGGGGCAAATTATCAAAAAATAAATAAAACTTGAAGTTCTATGATTTTAATTTGTAACTAAATAATTTGAGAGGTTTCAATCTAAAATTATCAAACACTTTCCATTCAAAAATTCAGATGAAATATTTAAATAGCTTTAAATATGAAATTATTCAATATATTTTGAAGACTACAAATTTAAAACGTCTAAATTATTAAGGCTTTAAATATTTTTGAAATTGCTGTTCTGGAGACTAGATAGCACTTATTCTTTTATTAAGAAATCACAACCAAATTGTTAGAAAAAAGTTTTTAAAAGAGTTTTAAAAACCTTAAAAAAGTTCAGAGGTTTTAATAGTTCAATATATGTGATAGAATCTCTTTAAATATGAAATTGGTCTATACTTTTTCATGTTTGAGCTACAGTTGAACCGTTGGCCGTTGTCCTAAGTGTCAATTACAAAAATCTTTCTAATTTCAATTTTGAAGACTAATACTTGTAGAGAATTTCAAGGCGCATCTTTTTTTCCTATTGCAAAAATTTATAGATTATGTAGTTATTTAGATAATTGGTAAAAAGTGGATTTTTTGAAAACGAAAAATTGCAATCTTTTTTCACTTCAACTCGCGCTAATTTAGCCAATTTTCATCATTTCCCGATTTCCCCAATACAAAGTGCGTGTTTAAGTCTTCTGAAACTATCTAAGAAAGAAAAACGAGAATATTGTAATAAACAAAAAAGTTATTAATTTTTTTTTGAGGCAATGCAAAAATCATGAATTTTAACCTTCAAGCGCCTCGTTTAGCGAACGAATTTTAAGCTACGGAAAGCTTTCAGTGAGAAAGTTGTTCACTAAGATTCAAAGAAATTTTCTGGAAAGTTTTAGATCAATTGGATTAATAGTTCAAAAATTATGAATGTTTTAAAATCCAAGCGGTAATCTTGACGCTGCCCAAAAACGAGCCTGGCCGGCTTCGTACGCGCTGCAGCGAACGACATGAAGGTCAAGTCAATCTTACCAAAACAAATGCACAACAGTAACTTTTTTTGTCATCTTCTATGAAATTCTACAAATAAAGCATAGAATCAGCGAAGTGATTGTTTTTTATATTACTTGGAAAAGCATTTTTTTGATATTATTGAGATTTTTGAGATATTTTTGAGAATATTAATTAAAAAGAAAAAGATATTAAAATGAAACAAGGTAGAAAAAGAACTAGAAATGAAGATTCGTGGATTAAAAATAAGAAAAAATGTTCCAGAAATCAGGTACGATTGGAAACCGTCAATACAATTTTTAAATAAATTTTAATCATAAATTTAATATTTTATGACTTTTTTTATTCTTGATTTTTTAAATAATTCTTTTACTGAACTATATATAATATATAGATAGTCTAAAGTAATTATTTTAATTTTTTAATGACGAAGTTAATAGCATTATTTGTTATTTCTTTAGGGAAAAGAATACATTAAAAAGACGGTATTGCTAAAGATATTCTAATCCCAGAGAGATCTTTTAAACCTATTGAATCCTGCTGTAGAGAAAAATGTTGCCAAAAGTTTTCAAATGTGCAACAAGAAAATGTACATACAAATTTTTGGAATCTCGGGAACTATAATGAACAAAATGTGTTTCTCAGAGGATTGTTAAAATGCAAGAAACCTATCCAAACGAATACAGGTGAAAAACTAGGACGTTTAATTCATTGGATATATTTATTTCATACTGACGAAGAAAATGTTCCGATTTGTAAGAAATTTTTTTGTGCTTTTTTATGTTTTGCCAAAGGAAGAGTTGAAAATGTTCAAAAAAATATTTTAAATAAGCAGCCTTTAAAAAATTTGGCAGGTGGAGTACCCGAAAGTTGTCTTAAATTAACAGAAAATTTTAAAAAAATGATTGAAGGGCATTGCGAATCAATTCCACATCACAAGTCACATTACAAACGAAATTCTACCAACCTAAAATATTTTAATAATCCTTCATTAAATCTTGTAGAACTTTACAAATTATTCGGAAAATATTATAAAGAAAAAACGGGGGCTAAATTGACAATAAGTCAAACCGTTTATTTTAAGTATTTTAACCGAAATGTTGGCTTAAGTTTTAAATTACCTAGAACTGACGTGTGCAATACTTGCTACAAAAACGAGACAAATGTAGAGGTAAACGAAGAAGTAATTAATCACAAAAAAAATGCTGAAATTTATTTGAAGTTAAAAAAGCAAATACTCTCTGAAAATAATAGTCTATGCTGTGAATTTGATTTTGCACAGAATTTTGCACTACCAAAAATACCCGTGTCCGCGCAGTTTTACCTACGTTTAGCATGGCTTTTTCTATTTAACGTACATGTACATATTACGAACCAGAGTTACATGTTCCCTATTCTTGAGGGAATCGTAAATAAGGGTGCTAACTCTGTTTGCAGTTTAATCAAATACGTGGTATTGAAAGAATTTGTAAAAGACAAGTCCAACAGCATAACATTATTTTCAGACTCATGTCCGGGACAAAATAAAAACTACACAGTGTTTCATTTTTTGGTTTTATTGTCCATTTATTTGCAAAGCGAGATTAAATATGTGTTTCCAGTTCGAGGCCATTCCTGTTGCCAGTGCGATAAGAATTTTGGCATATATTCGCAAAAGCTGAAAAAATTAGAACGAATTGAAACTGAAGCTGAATATCTAGAAATGATTCGCAATGCTCGTTCACCTTCATTCACAATGGTCGAGAAGTGTGAAGATCTTCTGCAGAATTTTGAAAAATGTTTCAAAGGCAAAATGCGAAAGCCAAACATTTCCATATCAGCAAAGCGTTCGTTTTGCATGTTTTTCCTGATGGAAAGGTGGATGTTTTTGACAACTATGAGTTGCAAAATTCCCCCCACTTTTTTCTTTAAACCTACGCTTAAACTAGAAAATCTTTCGAAAAGTCCTCCGCCTCGAATTGGATTAAAAGCTACCAAAATAAAGGATGTAAAAAATCTCTTCCAGTATTTAAGCGCTAAAGAAAAAGAATTTTTCGAATCATATTTCTTAAAAGTACAAACTCAGAATCCAGATGCCGAAGAAACTGAAGAGAGTGACGAAAATAACTAAAAGTAATTTCTAATAAAATATTGTTTGATTAATTTATTCTTGTTCAAGAATATGCATAATATTATATTTTAAATGTTTAATAAATAAATTATTTCAATGATAATATTTGGAGTTACTGTTGTGCATTTGTTTTGGTAAGATTGACTTGACCTTCATGTCGTTCGCTGCAGCGCGTACGAAGCCGGCCCGGCACGTTTTTGGGCAGCGTCAAGGTTACCGCTTGGATTTTAAAACATTCACAATTTTTGAACTATTAATCCAATTGATCTAAAACTTTCCAGAAAACTTCTTTGAATCTTAGTGAACAACTTTCTCACTGAAAGCTTTCCGTAGCTTAAAATTCGTTCGCTAAACGAGGCGCTTGAAGGTTAAAATTCACGATTTTTGCATTGCCTCAAAAAAAATTAATAACTTTTTTGTTTATTACAATATTGTCATTTTTCTTTCTTAGATAGTTTCAGAAGACTTAAATACGTACTTTTTATTGGGGAAATCAGGAAATGATGAAAATTGGCTAAATTAGCGCGAGTCGAAGTGGAAAAAGATTGGAATTTTTCGTTTTCAAAAAATCCACTTTTTACCAATTATCTCAAAAACTATAAAACCTATACATTTTTGCAAGAGGAAAAGAAGATGCGCCTTGAAATTCTCAACAAGTGTCGGTCTTCAAAATTGAAATTAGAAAGATTTTTGAAATTGACACTCAGGACAATACTTCTCAGGCTGAATCCGGCCGCGTCCCCTTTTGGTCGCCAGTGGTTCAATTATTCCATTTTAGAGTTATAAATTAACTCGTGAAAAAACCAATAAAATGTTTTAATTATTTTATATATAAAACAAAAAACCATTGTATAATTCAATCTAAATGCAGCTACAAAAATTTAATTTGAAATGCGTTGAATTCAAGGTATAGTTTAAAAAGAAAACTGAAAGCAAAGGATCGACTTTCAAAAGAAGCGAAAGAAAGTGACTCGCTGGATTGAAAATGAACATGGAAAATGGTGTATTTTCGCATTTTTAAATTTTAAATTCAAACTTTTTCGCCTTTTAGCAATTTCGAAAAATTTCGAAAAATTTTGAAAATTCAAACAATAAGGTTGTATTCTGAAAATGAAGTAATTTTAACTTTAAAATTCAAGTTCCTAAACTGAAAGCCTAAAAATTTGCAAATTTTACAATTAGTGTTATGTAAATTGTATTGGTATCTTAAAAGAGTATAAATAGATCTTAAATTAGTTTTTTAATTTTCTGCAGTTTACCTTTTTTACATACCTAGATGTCAAAAAAGCCTACCCAATTTTTTCAAATTTTAATCACTTATTTTTTAAGAGAAAATCACCCCTGTTTACCAGTCACTGAAATGGATTAGAAAAAAATTGCCAAGACCCAAGAATAAAAATTGGATGTACAGCGAATTTTCAAATTTTTAATTGAGAGTATCTTTAACTCTGCGATATCAAAAATTTCCATACACATTTCTTTTTATAATACCGTAGGAAAAAATCAACAAGATCGAGCGCCGAAATTATAATTAGAGCAAATTTTCTGTAATTCTATGGGGACGGGTGAAATATCCCGAAATATTATAATATTAACGAATTTGAAAATTCCTAAATAATAAGACTCCTCAAATAAAATTGTTTCTTAATCAATATTAATTATTTATTAAAACTACGATAATAAAATATTGTTTTCAAATAAATTTTTGTTTAATATTTAAAGTGTTAAAAATTATTGTTTGAATTTAAAATTAAAAGTATACAAAAAATTTTACCGACAAATTAATAAATAAAAACAGTTGTTTTTTAATTAACATTTCGATTTTTCAGAAGAACTTTTGTGATTTAAAAAATACTATATACATTTTCAACCAAAATATCTTATCCAGAAATATATTTTGTTTTAATTATTATTTTAAATTTAAACAATAATGTTTAAATACTTCAAACATTAAAAAAGTTGTTTCTTTGGTATAAATATTTGATTATTTCAATTAAAAAAAAATTGTCAAAGAAAAATGCTTTCAGCACTTGTTTGTCTTGAAATGTCTTTCTATAAAACTTTTTTAAAAATTAAAAATATGATTTTTCGGAACATTTTTTTATAATTAAAAGAAGACTGTACCGAAAACCTGGATCAAGCTTCAGATCTGAACAAAATCAGCGATACATACATGTCAAACTTTTCTAACCTCAAAAAAATTTTCTACTGCTTTACCGTCATATTTTACGAAGAATGAGAAAACAAGAATTCGACTTCGTAGTACGATGAGGGCAGCACCTCGATAGGGCAGAAAATCTGATGTCCTATATATATAATTCCCCACTCCGACGCCCCGTACCGCATCTACGTTTAATAATATATTTGGCGAGGCGCAGCGAGGAAGATTAGGATATAGAGACGAGCGGCTTAGTTATAAAGTGCCGATGGATGATAATTTGTAAAAGATAACTATAAGAAAGTTCTGTACAAAATGGAAGTGTAAGCAAGCCAAATTTTTTAAAGCAAGCAGGTCGAAAAATAAACGTTTATCTATCTATCTGTACTGACCTACGGCTAGCCAAAAACTGGTGAGGTACCAAAATACCTCTGTCACTGGTCTAGCTCCGCGCCAGTGGTTAGCCAGTAATATGCCAGTATAGAACATAGTTACAATTAGCAGGTTTTCAGTACATCTGCGAACCCTATTGTCTAATAAAAGTAATTATTTAAGTGACAAGAATTCTTTGGAATAACGAGCAGTTTAATATTTGAGACATTTATGGTGTTGTTTCATCAAAAAACATTTGACTGAGGTGACGTCGTTCTTGTTGAAAATCGTTGCATGCAGATACGAAAAGAAAAAGTCCCTGTGCGGTATAGGTGCTAAAGGGCGCCGTTCGGTATTAAATGTCACTCAGCGGCATCGTAAAACAAACCTACATCATGAACAGTCACCGCCCTTATCCTGCTCTTTACCAATGCCATTTCTCGCCATTTATTGTGCAAGGTGAGATATTGCTATGATGAGAGCGGGATTCATAAACAGATATGCTAGAAGTAGCCACACTGTTAAAAAATTTTGTGCTTTTACAATACATCACACTACAAAATATAATGTGAAATTAAAAATTTGGTATTGTGAAGTGAAATTGCAATACACGTATTGTGAATTGAAAGTTTCGCGTGTCCGCCGCTGTCAAGCAGCGTTATATGTATCAGCTGAAAGTATGCTTTTTATTTTATAAAATATCGGAGTACAATAATTTACTTAAAAGTGAGGCAAAAGTTAAGTGTATATATGTTTATATTAAATTTAAGGTTTTCGCGCAATATAAGACTTCCTTCAGAAATAGAATAAAAAGCTAAAATTCAGGGAAATTTGTTCTTCATCTGAATGCAAAAACAGAAGTCGGTGTTTTCGCAGTAACTTTTAAAATATGTCTTGATTTTTATTTCCATACTGCGAAATAATATAATCTGCGTCAGAAGCCTAAAGTTTGAAAAAAATCGATATTTTTCATGAAAAATGCTGTCAAAGTCTCTAACATAACCTACAAAAGCATATGTAATCTTTTCGTGAGTTATGGCATTCGTGTAGATTATGTTAGTAATTTTGACAGCATGTTGCATAGGAATCATCGATTGTTTTGAAACTTGACGTTTCTGTTGTGGATTATATTATTTCGTGGTATGAAAATGAAAATCAGCACATTCTAAAAGTTACCGCGAAAATACCAACTACTGTTTTTGCTTTCAAATGAAAAACATATTTCCCTAAATTTCAATTTTGAATTCTGTTTCTTAAGAAAGTTTATATTGCGCGAAAACCTTGTGAATAATGAGTTTATTCAAATCTTTAGATTTATATTAAATATATTTTGTAATACAAAATTGTTTTAATCAAATCTACATACGAATTCAATTCGGAAGAAAATGTAAATTGAATCTGAAAGATTGGGAGCTTTCATATTTATAATATTAAATGTTTATCCCAGAATATGTATTTTCCCTTTTATTCTATAGAAAAGTTAAAAACACAATTCTTCTCAATATTGTATATGTTTCGAACTTTAGCAAAATATTATATCTACGCTCTTAAAAATTGTGTTGTAATTTCACAATGAATGTAACGGAAGTTTATTACTAAAACGTAATGTAATTTCAAAATACATGCAATATAATTTTACAACACATGTATTGTAATTTTACAGTACATTTATTGGGATGCAGATTTTTTTGGATGTTGTGAAATTACAAAACATTTGTTGTAATTTCTCAATACTGTATTATGACTGTACAATTTAATGCATTGTAAAGTTACATTACGTTTTGGTAATAAACTTTCATTACGTTTATTGTAAAGTTACAACAGAAATTTTTAACAATGCTCTTACCGAAAACAAGAAATACCTACATAAAGAAGACGTTTCCGTATCCATACGTACAATTTAATAAACGACGCTAATAGCCTTCTTGTCCAAAAATTTCTTATCATGAAAAATGTTTTATTACTTCCTTGCATCGAACATTCTCACAATGAGGCTCACCACTTTTAGGAGTCATAAAGACCCCAGAGATGAAAATTTATGAAAATGTCACAGAATGTCATTTTTTTCTATTCTGTAACTTGAGCATCTTTTTTTTGTTGATATTTTAAATAAATTTTGAACCAGATAATCCACATCATTCTTTTAAGTTACTATCCAAGACTGTTTAACAAATTCTGCTACTCAAAATAATAAATTAGCTCTTTGTGGGTAGCCTTTTTCGCGTGGGGTAAAAGGACCGCAGGGTGCCAGCTATGTTACGCATCGGAAAGTTTGCCATCGAAGGGATAATCAGTGGCAACATCAACTCCATTTGAGCTATGTAAAGTCACTTTACAGCGAAATTAACCCTTCTTAAGAAAATATATAGTTCTAAGCTTCTTTTTACATCAGGAAAAAGTCGAAAATGGTCACATCGGAGGAGAGGGGGGCAACATTGTCGGAGAATTGCCTTACTTAATTTATGGATGGCACATAAGCGTAATTGAATGAATAATATTCCGAGTCGAAATATATGTCCTTTTTCTATTCTCCATGATGCTGAATGAATACTTTTTTGGATCTGCTTAATATTCGGCATCCTTGTTTGATTCTCTCAGATCTTCTTCAGTACAATTTTAAACCTCTTTGAGTCTCTTCAAAATGTTTGCATTATTTTTCAAGTTCTCATTTACATCTCTTATAATTTCTACAAAATCATAAGTCCGATTTTAATACTCTAAAATCTCTGCGATAATTAAAATTTTTATTTAGAGGTTTCAAATGTAAATTGATGGAAAATAATATTTAAAATTAAGTATAGATTAGTCAAATTGACCGAAAATTGGACGAAAGTACAATTATTTTTCGCCCGGCGGGGCCCGGCGCCCACCGGGTACTTTTTTTGAACGCCTGGTGGCGGCGAACCACTTTCTTGTCACACGCAAATTTTTTCCAGTTCTTGGCTATTGGGGTGGTCCAAAAATGCATGGAAAATTTTTCTTGCATGCTAGATGGCAACGATCCCCCATATTTTATTTCAAATCCGAAAGAAAAAATTCCCTAATTTAAAAAAAAAAATTATTTTAACAGGTGCCGGTTTTGACTTGAAGTTTCCCATGTAAAATGCATGCAGAAAACCCACTTTTTGTTGAGTTTTTAGAATAATTATTTTGGGTTTGAAAAACTATGACGGGAAAGTATTGGGGCCTGCAGAAAATTATTCAACAAGGAATTTCATATATCAGACATACACGATTGACACCCCTAACATACCCCCACGACTACCTTAAAATTACCCTTAAAAACGAAAATGTCAATTCTTCATGAAACTGAACTTTTGAACACTTTATTCTAGTCTTTTTTACATAAAATTATTAATGTTGTTCTAGTGGAATATTAATTATCATTGGATAATTAATTTTTGCATATTCAAACAAATGGAATTAGTTTGAATAATTTTTTTTCGAAAATTCGTTTTTTCTCCTGAAAATAATTAGTTTAGTGGAATATTAATTAACATTGTTTCATTAATTTTCAATTGTTTAAACAAATGAAATTGTGACATTTTTTTTATAATAAGTTTTTTTCCTTGAAAATTATTACAATTTGTCAAGTGGAATCTTCATTAACATTAGTTCATTATTCTTCAATTGTTTAAACAAATGAAATTTGTTTAAATATTTTTTTATTAAAAATTATTAATATTTCTTCAGTGGAATATTTAATAACATTGTTTTTTTTATATATAAAAATGATTATTACAACAACAAAAACTTTTTAAGCAAATGGAATTTGTTTACATATTTCAAAATAAATAAACCAATATTGATAAATATTTCACTAGAACCACATTAATAAATTTTATTTTGAAAAAATTCGAAACGAAAATATTTAAACAAATTTCATTTGTTTTAATAATTAAAAATTCATGAACTAATGTTAATAAATATTTCACCAGACCAATAGTAATCATTTTTTGGGAAATAACGAATTAAAACAAATTATTTAAACAAATTCCATTTGTTTGAATAATTAAGAATTAATGAACTAATGTTATTGAATATTCCACTATACTAACAGTAATAATTTTAGGGGGGGGGAATCTTTAGACAAAATTATTTAAACAAGTTCCATTTGTTTAAATACAGTTTAAAATAAAACAGTTTCAGTACAGTGCTCAAAAAGTCGATTTCATGAAGAATTGAAATTTTTTTTTTAAAGGTAGTTATCAAGTACCCATGGGGGTGTGTTAGGGGTGTCAAAACCATATATCTAATATATGAAATTCTTCATTGGATAATTCTCTACAAGCCCCTATACTTTCCCGACACATTTTTTTAAGCCCTAAAAAATTATTTCAAAATTTCAAAAACGTGATTTTTCCCCACGCATTTTACATCGTAAAATTTTATTTTCAAACCAGAAAGATAAATTTTCAACTAAGAAGGACAATTTTTTAAAATGAATTTTTAACAGCATCGTTAAATTTATTTCCAAAAATGATCACCGTATTAAAATAGTTACAATTCTAATCAAATAGTTGAATTTTTAGCATGCAAAGATGCATTTTTGAACGAATGGTCAAATTTTTAAACAAAAAAGATTAAAATTCAAACATTTTAATTTTCATGACAGACAACATTTTTAAAAGACATTTTAATTTTCATCAAAAAAGTTTATTCTCAATCAAGAAAGATAACGCGTGTACCACGAATTATGAATTTTCATCCAAAGTGTAAAGTGTTGAAGCACAAAAGTCAAATGTTTTAGAAAAAAGCGGACTTTAAAATAAGAAACAATGCTTTTTTACAACAATAAAAATATATAATTTTCAATCAAGAAAGATAAATTTTTAACAAGATAGTTGAATTCTTAACCAAAAATGTTAACTTTCGACGAACAAGAATAATTTTTTACCCAAAAAGATGGCTTTTTAACCAAATATTTGCATTTGCTACCAAACAGTTGAATTTTCAACAACAAATTTCAATTTTCAACACACAAGATTCACTTTGTATCCAAAAAGACGACTATTTTTAGCCAAAGAGACAGTTCTTTTGTACCCAAAAATACGAATTTTCAATCAAATACATCAATTTTCTACCAAATAGTTTAATTTTCAACTTATCAAACATACAGCTTCAAGTTTCAAGCAAATCTGAAATCGTTAAATTCTCATATCAACACTTTATTATGTTTTTTAAATTATAAACTTGAATTTTAAATCTACAAAAATGAAAAAGATTTTTTAATTTGTAACACAATATCATAATTAAAAATATCGAAATAAAATTTAAATATTTCAAATTTCCTATTTATATTTTCCTAATTATAGGAACCTTTTTTATATTTTAACTCAGGGTGTCAATATTTTTATAAATAAATAAATATTAGGAATGAAATAGTCATTTTTTTCTGTGTTGAAATTCCCAAAGTTTCATAGATCAACGTTAGTTACAGCTACTCCAATATTGTATAATGAAAAAGGAAATTTATTATAAACAAATTATTTCTACAAAGAATTTCTTCTACCATTTTTCATAAGGTTACATTTTTCTAAAATTATATAGCGAGATATTTTATAAAAACAATATAGTGATGAACAAATTTCTTTGTGGAATTATTATTTTTAATATTATAAATAAATTTAATAAACAAATGCATTATTGAGGCTTTTTTCGAATTTTCCAACATTTTCAACAACTTTTTCGTTGTCAAATACTCAAATAATGCATACGTTTATTAAATTTGTTTAAAAGATCATACAATGTATCAACTAATTATGAATTTTTCTGAAATTATCTTAAAGTTTCCGATTGAAAACACTGAAAAAAAACGAATTTCTCCATTTACAAGTGCCCGAAAAATGCGTTTGTTTGATAAATTTATTTTAAAAAATCATAAAATTTATGAACTGATCATAAATGTTGCGGAATTTATTATGTAGATCCCCATAAAAAAAGTCTGAAATCGAAAAAAAAAGAATTTTTACATTAGCAAATGCCCCAATAATGCATTTGTTTATTAAATGTGTTAACAAAATTATAAAATTATACCAAAAATTATTTATTTTGTTGAAATTATCCTGAAGTTT
Source organism: Belonocnema kinseyi (assembly GCF_010883055.1). Taxonomy (NCBI): domain Eukaryota; kingdom Metazoa; phylum Arthropoda; class Insecta; order Hymenoptera; family Cynipidae; genus Belonocnema; species Belonocnema kinseyi. Next base: position 116,767,284 of record NC_046663.1, read on the forward strand.
CTAATTTAAAAAGTTGAAAACGAATTTTTATGTCAACAAATGCCTCATTACTGCGTTTTTTCATTAGATTGGTTTTTAAAAATCATTATTATAAAGTAATTATAAATGTCGCTTAAATTCTCATGAAGCTCTCAATTGAAAGGACTGCATTGAAAAAAATGTACTACCGATAATTGCCCGAATAATATCCTTACCATTTCGATTTTTAGAATATAACAGTTCGTAAATTAAACAGTTAAATAAAAAACGCATTATCTTATTTGTTATTCTTACAATGAAGTATTGCGAAATATCACAAGAAAGTAAAAGGTATCTAATCTATTTTGCTGTTGTTTCTTTTCCTATTCCACTCAGCTTTCTTTTAAGCTTCTGGTCGAGGGTTAGTTACCTTCAAAATACTCTAGCCGTCCAATACGACAACAAACGCGGGACTCCCACCGTCCGGCAAGACGACGGCGTGAGGGGTCCCCAATATTCTGCGCTGAGAGCGTGTGCGGTGCAGAGCCAACTTATAGGCATGTGAAACAGCTAAATACCTATATGGTATTACTGACCTCATTTTATCAGTTCACTGAATCTTTTTTTGAACCTAAGAACTTTTTTTGTAAATAAAATATCGAGCTGAAACTTTGGAAAATGTATTAGAGTACAATAAAGTACGTTTAGGTACTGCATTTTGGTAGGAACTTCATTGAAAATTATTTTATCTTTTTTCTGAACCTCGACATTTTTTGAACGTTCGAACTTTTTTTATACATAAAATATCGTTCTTAAACTTTGAGAAATGCAAGAGCCGAAAGAAAACTACGTTCAAGTACAAATTTTAATAATAAAAGATGTAAAAAAAAATATATTTCAACTATCAATTCCATCGGCATCAGCCGGTAACGTTGTACATGAAAATACCAACCCTAGCGGCCACTAGACGAGGCTCTAGAGGATTCGTATTTTCGTGTACAACGTTACCGGCTGATGCCGATGGAATTGATAGTTGAAAATTTTTTTTACATCTTTTATTATTAAGCTTTGTACTTAAACGTGGTTTTCTTTCGACTCTTGCATTTTTCAAAGTTTGAGGCCGATATTTTATGTATAAAAAAAGTTCGAACATTCAAAAAAAAATGTCGAGGTTCAGAAAAAAGATGAAATAATTTTCAGTGAAGTTCCTACCAAAATGCAGTACCTAAACGTACTTTATTTTACTCTAATACATTTTCCAGAGTTTCAGCTTGATATTTTATTTACAAAAAAAGTTCTTAGGTTCAAAAAAACATTCAGTGAACTGAAAAAGTGAGGTCAATAATATAGGTAATTAAGTGTGTCACATGCCCTTATGTGTTAAATGAAACATTAGGTCACGTGCATTTGAGAGAAGAAAGTGGAGGGAATAAAGGTACGGCCTCCGCCGTCGTTTCATTGAGCGTTCGCCCGTCGTTATGTCGAGCGGGTCGTCCTTCCGGAGGTCGTCTTATTGGGCGACTAGTGTAATACAAACTAATATTAAAGACTGTCATTAATTTATTGTCTGATGATATTTAGAATAAAATACTTTGAAACTCTTCCAAAACTACGATCACGTTACATATTTTGTGAAAATAGATCATTCTTTAGTGAGAAGCAGTATAAATAAAACAAACAATAATTACGAAAGCGTTTGTCAATTGAAGATTGAATTGGCGTCGCAATTTTAATATAAATAAGGCTAATAGAAGTCATAAAAGCGGGAAGGTGAGTGACTCGAAAGGGCCAAGTCCAGAGTGACAAGGATGAAACAGCAATGAAACCCCACCGTGGTTTCCCAGCACCATTTACTTTAAAAATGGATCATGGGAAGTATATTTTTGTCCTTTTTTTAATTTTTTTCCTATTTCCTTGTTTTTTTTAAAGAAACCTACCTTAAATCATTGTACTGAAATTTAGCCTCATTTTAACGCATATGGGAGTTTTTTTTTATTTTTTCTATGTGGGACAAAGTTTGTTTAAGCAAACGCTTTTTCCTCAGCCTTAACTAAATTTTATTTGAAATATTTTTTTTGGGGAATTTTAATAACAATAAGCACGAGACACTTGAAGAAACACATGCAAGTATATATTTTATTACATAAACGCAAATCATATGGATAATTTGAATAAACAGTGAATTCTTTAGTACAAGCATTCGTTGCAACCTCTCCATTTCTTGTACAGAAACTAGTTTTAACAAGTCCATATGGACCAAGTCGAAATATAAGTCCTCTTTGTATTCTCTTAAATTCTCTGGCCTCCGAGACTTTACGAGGATCTGATGAGGATTATTATTATTATTATTATTATTACACCATTAAGCCGTTTCCCTTTCGGGGTAGGCGTGACTCACTCGGTAGGAGAAAGGAGTAGTGTGTAGAAGGGATAGAGATTTTTCAGATTGATCCAGAATTCTCGTGCTATTTAAGTAAATAACACGTTCGTTCCGCAACACTGCTCCGACTCAGGTTGCTGATCAATCTCTCTAGCAATCACCCCAAGCGAAGAACCTCACGAAGTCGTTATGTAAGGTTCCCCACTTGGGTCCATTAGTGGCCAAGGTCTTTTGTTTCTGGCGTCATTCACTCCACTGACACTCTTTTTATTAACAATTTGCCGCCATACTTTCCTGTCCTGGCATACTTCTCTAGCTTCTTTTATGTCCATGCATTTTTTCATGCAGGCTCTCGTGTTTCTGTGACTTCTTATGTCTCTTCTAACTAGGGTCTCATTCACACATTCTAACCATTCATTCCGCGGTCTACCTCTGGGCACGCTGCCATTTACTTTTCCTCGATACACTTGTTTCGTTAGTCGTTCATTTGGCATTCTCTCAACATGTCCGAACCATCTTAACCGATTGCTTTCCCATGTGTCTACTAGCGTCTCTTCTGCACCACATTCTTTTACAATTATCTCATTACTTACTTTGTCCATCAGGGTTTTCCCGCATATTATGTGCATGAATCTAATGTCAATTGCGTTAATTTTACTCTTATCTTTTTCTTGATAAGTCCATGTCTCGCTACCGTATAGTACAGTCGGTACAAATATGGAATTATGTATTGCCATTTTAGCTTTATTTGATATATTTTTACTTCTGATAAGGGGACCTGCTCTACCAATGACCTTCTTATCTTAATTTATTCGTTTATCTAATTCCTCATCTATCTACCCGTTCCTAGTAAATAAACTACCAAGGTATACGAACTTATCAACTTGTTCAATTCTCTCATCATTTAATAAAATATTGCATAGTGTTTTCTCAAATTCAATATAACACAAGTACTATTTAACTACTCAAAATGTGTACAAATTTAGCTCAGACAACTCAGCAGCGCCACTAACGAAAAACAAAATGTCATATAATGCATATTTATTGCTATTTTTTTTCAAAAAAAAAAAAAAAAACAATTTTTTTGCTGTATTAGTTTTCGAGAAAACAGGGCGGCGCTAGCTTGCCGGGAACTCAGCGGCGCTCTCTACAAAAATCATTCAAAAAACAATAAATTAAACAAAATGACTAGGTGACATTTTTTTTGCTATTTTTACATTCTCATCAAGAGAAGGTATTAGATTTGTATAAAATTAGACCCCCCCATTTCTGTCAAATTTCTACGTTTTGAGACCCCCTGAATTCGAAAAACAGGTTTTTACGAATATGTCTGTCTGTCTGCCTGTGTGTCTGCCTGTTTTTGTGTCTGTAGATTTTTAGTTTGTTAGCACGAGAACATTAAAAAAAATTGACAGATTGGATTGTCCTTTGGTATAATGTTTTATTGTTCTAAAATAAAAGTCAATTTTTTTAGTCCACCGATTTCGACAAAAAAATTGGAAAGAAATCTAATAAGATTTCTAAGAGAGTTCTCCAGTCTGATTTTCGAATTAGGTTTCCATTTTTTTTATAAATAAACAAATATAACGAAAAAATGACCTTCTATTTGACGTCCGTGGTTCTCGTCAATAACAGGATAATGGTTGAAATCGCTTAAATGGCATAAAATAGCATTAGTTAAAGATATACCAATATTATCCAATATACAAAAAAAATTTGTTATCAACAAATTTTTTGCTGAAAACAATTGTTGCACGATTTTCCATAAATACGCGTTTTTTCCAGTTGTGTTGCAAGAAATTGGAATCGAAACAATATTATGTAAAAAAAATTTCTCTTCTGATTATAATTGTTTATATTATAAAAAAGTTTAATGTATAAATGCTATAACCAGGCATTTTTCGACAGAAATATTGGTTTTTTCTATGTCATTTTTTCAATTTGGAAATTTGGGATAATTTTAGCAAAATTCATAATCTGTTGATTTATCTTAAGATTTTTTAAAAAAATTTAATAAAAAATGCATTATTTGTGCATTTGTCGACAGAAAAATTCGATTTTTGTAATTACAGTCTTTTCAATTGGAAACTTCATGACAATTTCAGGAAATTTCATAATTTTCTATCAATGTTATGATTTTTTTCAAACAAATTTAATAAACAAATGCATTATTGGGGCATCTATTGACGGAACAATTCTTTTTTATTTCGATATCAGACATTTAATTTGAATTTTCATACTAAATTCGGCCACATTCATGATGAGTTGACACATTTTATGATTTTTAAAAACAAATTTAACAAACAAATGCATTATTCGGGCATCTGTGGAGGAAGAATTCGTTTTTTTCGGTATCCTAATTAAAAATTTTGACATAGAAAAAAACGAATTTTTCTGCAGACAAATGCCTGATAATTGCATTTGTTCATCAAATATAATTAAAGAAATAATAAAATTTATCAACTTATTATGAATGTTGCTAAAATTCCCATCAAGTTCCAATCTGAAAAGACTGGCATTGAAAAACCGAATTTTTCTGCCGACAAATGCCCGAATAATGCATTAATTTATTCAATTTGTTTACAAGATTATAAGATTAATAAACAAATTATAAATATTGCTGCAAATATCATAAAGTTCTGAATTTACAAAAATATACATAGAAAAAAACTAATTTTTCTGTTGAAAAATGCCTGATTAGTGCATTTGTTCATAAATTTCTTGTAATATAACTAGATAAAACGTATTATTATGGAAAATCCTTAAAAAAACTTGTCTTCAACAAATCATTTGTTTATAAAAATTTTTGTTGTTTGATAATATATATATATATTTAAAAATTTGTCATAAGGACAACCGCAGGATTTCGCCGGAAGCGGGTGCTAATCTAAAAAATTGCACCCGCTTCCAGCGAAATCGCGGTAAAATTTCAGCCATGACCACGTCTCACAACCGTGAGATAGGTGGTTACAGTCTGTAAAGGAATCAATAAGACGATCCAGCAAAAGCCTCGTGGACCCTAAGAACACGGAGAGACCCA
>NC_046663.1:116772761-116789079 GCF_010883055.1 Belonocnema kinseyi
CTGTTAAACTGATCGTCCTTATCATCGGCGCTCTTGGAGGTGCCAAGCTTTCACTTGCTAATAGCCTAAAAAGCATCCCTGCGTGTGAACAATATGCTAGAAGACTTGCGGGAAAAATGCAGAAGGCGGTCGTCCTTGGGTCACTCCGTGTTCTTAGGGTGCATGAAGCTTTTGCTGGATCGTCGTATTGATTCCTTTACAGACTGTAACCACCTAACTCACGGTTGTGAGACGTGGTTATGGCTAAAATTTTACCGCGATTTCGCTGGAAGCGGGTGCGATTTTTCAGATTAGCACCCGCTCCCGGTGAAATCCTGCGGTTGTCCTTATGACAAATTTTTAATTTTATATAATATTGGAACATCTTTAGCTAATATTAGCTTATGATACTTAGGCGATTTTAACACTTTTCCTGTTATTGACGAGCACTGTGAACGTCAAATAAATAAAATGGCGATTTTTTCGTCAGATTTGTTTGTTTATTTATAAAAATTGAAAACCTAATTGAAATGCCAGGCTCGACAACTCTCTTAGAATTCAGAATAGCTTTTTTTCAATTTCTTGTTGTTCAAATCGCTTAATATTTGTGGGCTGTGCGTTATTTTGAACCAAAAATGTCATTTTTTCCCACTGTGGGCCGGGAATGTGAAAATACGTTCATATGAACTCCTATCTAACACTACTCTGCTAAAGGTTGGTTGAGCTAATCGCCCCTCACCCCTGCTCCAAACCCTCGTTATTCGAAGTTTTGTGGGCCACTGAGATAGGGATTTCATTTAGAAGTTGAAAAAAGATAAGGCTGATGCGTAGAACGTATGTGCTACGTTTAAATCGTGAAAATAAAATTGGAAATGAATAAATTCAGTTTTTGAAAAACCGGCAGAAGTTTCAGTACAATGTTTAATAACTAAATTTTTAAAGAATGCGTATTTTTTAAAAGAAACAATGAAACTACGTCTGTTTTAATATCAATGCATGTTATGAATTGTAATAATATACATTTATGGTACTGATATACAAGTTGAGATACAAACTCGAGTGCGAAGCACAAGATACGTGATGACAATGTATTCTTTAAAGCCGAAGGAGCTTTGACAAAAAGGAAGTCACTATCACCAAATTACTGTTGTCGATGTTTTGCATTTTAGTTTAGAAATACTGTGCAAAAGTGTAAGAAATATACAAAGACCGAGCGCGGATAGCGAGGTAAATACATTATCGAGCGCAGAGCGCGAGATAAATATATAATCGATTTTGTAAAGTCCACCCTGATTTAAAAAAACTTTCCCCTATAATGAAACAAATTGTTTAAAAAATGATTAGGCTAGATTTGTTGCTATTTTTTTGCTTTACAATTTGCTATGAATTGCTTTTGTAAATTCCACCCTTATTTACAAAAAGTACCCCCTGTAATGAAAAAAAATATTTTAAAAGTATTTAAAAAATGACTAGGCTACATTTTTTTGATGTTTTTTTGGTTTGAAATGTGATATGAAACACTTCTGTGAAATCAACCCTTATTTTAAAAAGCAACCCCATGTGCTGCAAAAACGAATTTACAAAAAATGAAATTATCGAGATGGAAAAAAGGGTAATAGCAATATTAAACAAGTACCGCGATTGCTTTACTCTTAACATGACCGAACTTGGTAAAACGAATCTTGCTGAGACAGAGATCGAATTTACTGACTGAATGCCGGTATATTATAAACCGTATCGTCTTTCAAACGCAGAGAGAGATAAAGTTCGTGAAATTGTTGACGAAATGAAAGAATTCGGGATTGCTAGAGATTCTGAGTCACCCTTTGCGAGTCCAATTCTTTTAGTTCGAAAGAAGAACGGTGAGCTCAGAATGTGCATTGATTATCGCGCGCTCAATGCCAAAACAAAGAAACAGCGGTTGCCTTTGCCAGTGATGGACATTTCGAATATTTATACAGAACATTTGGGCTGGCTAACGCACCGGCCGTATGCTCTGCCATGACACCAAAAATTATAAAACCATCGAAAGATAAAATGATCATTGAAGCTTATGATGGGAGCAGTTTCTCGGATGAATGCTATGTAACAGACGTAGTACTGTTGCTGAGGGGGACTTGTTTATGGAACCAAGACTAAACAAACACATGGTGCATCTAACACAGAGGTCCTAGAGTTCGAGACGCAAAAAAAGTTTCAGTTAGACGCTGTATGTGATTGAGACCGGACAAGTGCACCTTGCAAACCATTTTTTGGATATTCCCGGTGTTTTTAAAGATATTTGTTACACTGTTGTGTATCGGTAGACCTTTCATAAAAAATATAAATCATTATTACCACGAATACGCTTGTAGAGTTATTGTTTTCTACACTTATATCGATGATTACATAATCGGAGCCGAAGATTTTGAGTCAGCGATAAAAGCTCTGATACTTTGGCTGAAACGTGTTCGAGAAGTAGGCGTTACGCTCAGATTAGAAAAATGTATATTTTTAATGCCACAATACGATTGGGTACGATCTCGATAAAAATGGTGTGCGGCCGGGAGAGTCTAAAATTCAACCCGTTTCTGAGTTTAAAACGTCGTCAAATGCACACGAGGTTCGTCAGTTCTTCGGGCTTGCGAGCTTTTCTGGAAATTTCTTAGAAACTTTGTATTAATTGCGCGACCGCTTACGACGCTAACTAAGAAAGATGAATAATGACGTTGGGGCGACGAGCAAAGTAACTCTTTTCAGGACATTAGGAATAAATTAGAATGGCGTCCAGTATTAGCTCTGTATAAAAGAGGTGGAGGGACGCAGCTCCATGCGGATGCGAGTAAACTAGGTCTGGGCGGAATTTTGATGCAAAGAGAAGAAAACCATCAATTACATCCGATTGCTTATTTTAGCCGTCAAACAACTAAAGAAGAGCAGCGTTATCACTCGTACGAACTCGAAACACTCGCTGTTGTGAGTAGCCTTTGTCGGTTTCGTATATATTTAATCGAAATTACGTTTGTTATTGTTACTGATTGTAACGCTTTGCGAGCAACCTTTTGAAAGCGGGATTTGACGCCTCGTATAAGTCGATGGTGGATGCAGTTTCAAGAATAATGCCGAAGAGCTAAAAGAGATTGGTATATTCCATTTAGAACATGATGACTTGTTGTTAATAGCTCAAATGCAAGATGAAAGATTAAAGCACGTTAAGAATGTTTTAAAAAGCACAGCTAAATACGCAGATGGAAAGAGTATACATGGTGAATATTTACTTAAGAACGAGAGAGTATTTCGTAAAACAGAAAGTGGGGTGAAATGGGCTGTGCCGCGCGCGCTAAGGCAGCGAATTACTCGTTTATCCCACGACGAAGTAGATCACGGAGGGTTCGCAAAGACAATCGAGAAAATGCAGCGTGACTATTGGTTTGCGGGTATGAAACGATATGGTAAACGGTATATTTCGTCAAGCGTGCCTTGTCTTTATAACAAAACGCCTGCAGGTAAAAAGCCAGGCTTTTTATATCTAATTGAAAAAGCACCAGAACCATTGCACACGGTGCATCTCGATCATTTGGGAACTTTCGTGCGTAGTACTGCTGGTAATTCTTACCTAATAGTGGGAGTAGATGCTTTTACTAAATTTCTATTTTTAAAAGCGGAGCGAGTACTAAAGCGATACTCGTCGAAAGATTCCTTGATAAAACAGCTAACGTTTTTGGGTATCCGAATCGGATTACCACCGATAGAGGTACCGTCTTTACGAGTAAAAGATTTGAGAATTACTGTAGAGATCTAGGGATTAAACACGTTCTTACCGCTGTAGCTACTCCATGGGCAGATAGACAGGTAGAATGTTATAATAGGACGATCCTAAGTGAACTCAGTTCAAGTTTTTCGAACGAGCAAATCTGGGATCGAGAGGTAAACAAAGTTAAATGGGGTTTAAACAATACTATCAATAAAGCCACTGGCAAAAACCCTTCTGAATTACTGCTTTGCTATCAACCACGACAAAAATTCGAGGCAAAGTTGTTAAACGAAATCGGAGAACCTAAGGTAAAGCAAAATAGAAGTAACATGCGCAAGCGTGCAGCAGAAAAGATTGTAGAAAATCAAGTGGAGAATTAGAGAAGGTACGATTTGCGGCGGACTCCCCCTGGCGTATTTAAGGTGGACGATGCTGTGGGTATTCAGCGAAGAGTTAAATCGAGTGAAGGAAAAAGTAGAATAATTTCGGGTATTTGTTGTCTTTGTGTTTAGGATACTACCAAGAATCCAACTAGACATTCGCGAGGACGCGAGCAAGGTCAGGAAGGCCGACTGTAAGATTAGGAATCAAGAGCTCTGGTTGCTTAAGGCATTGCATGGAGAGATATCGCCGGCAAGTCGCGATAATACGAGTATCTCTCTAAACGAAGGCCCGGGTCGGTAAGGGAGGACTGATCGACACGATCAGAAGGATGTGGGCCAGTATGGATGCAGCCCCAGAACCGAGCATTCGTACATGAAATATTACGTTATACTCAAAGGCTGTACAACGTTCAAGAATATACTTAATGTCTTTGATTACTCATTGTTTAATTTCAATTATTTATATGAACTCGATCTTTCCCCAATTTTATTGGTGCCTACAAAGATTATTTTTTGACAAAGTTACACCTACGTGGTAGAGAGGGTTTAAGTTTAGACGTTAAGGGTTGGGGCTAAAAATCGGAGAGGGTATTTCTGAGGAGCCAAAAAAGCAGACTCCAATTCAACTAGGAAATTCTTTAAAATATGATGTTTTTACTATTTCATATGTACGTGGTAGAGAGGAGTTGATTTTACACGTTAAGGTTTGGAGCCTAAAAATCGGAGGACGTATTTTAAAAGAACCTTAACATCAGACTCCATTGAAGCTTGAAAATTCTCAAAAAGATGATGTTTTTAAAATTTCATATCTACGTGGTAGAGAGGGGTTGATTTAAGATGCTAAGGGTTGGAGCACAAAAATCAGAGTGGGTATTTTAGAGGAGAAAAAAATCAGAGACTCCATTGACACTGGAAAATTCCCAAAAAGATTATTTTTTGAAAAACTCATATCTACGTGGTAAAGGGGGGTTGATATTAGACGTTAAAGTTCAGAGGCAAAAAATTAGAGGGGGTATTTTTGAGGAGCCTTAACGTAAGAGATCCCATTGACACTGGAAAACGCTCAAAAAAATTATGTTTTTACAATTTCATATCTTCGTGGTAGAGAGGGGTCGATTTAAGATGTTAAGGGTTTAGCACAAAAATCGGAGTGGGTATTTTTAAGGAGCCCAAAAATCAGAGACTGCAATGACACTGGAAAATTCTTAAAAAGATTATTTTTTATAATTTCATATCTACGTGGTAAAGGGGGATTGATTTAAATTTAAAGGGTTGAATCACAAAAGTCGTAGAGTGTATTTTCAAGGTTTCGAAAAATCAGCGATTCCATTGACACTCGAAAATCCTCAGAAAGATTATTTTTTAACAAAGTTATATCTACATGGTAGAGAGGAGTAGGTTTTAGACGTTAAGGGTTGAGCTAAAAATCGGAGAGGGTATTTCCAAGGAGCCAAAATCCACGTGGTAGAGAAGGGTTGAATTTAGATGTTAAGGGCTGGAGCACAAATATCAAAGTGGGTATTTTCGAGGAGTAGATAAATCAGAGATTCCATTGAAACTGGAAAATTCTGAAAATATGATTTTTTTACAATTTCATATCTACGTAGTAAAGGGGGATTCATTTAAGATGTCAAGCGTTGAAGCCCAAAAATCTTAGAGTGTACTTTCGAGGATTCAAAAAACCAGAGATTCCACTGACACTGGAAAATTCTCAAAATGATTATTTTGTGAAAAACTCATATCTACTTGGTAGAGAGGGGTTGATTTTATATGTTAGGGGTTGGAGCTAAATATTGGAGAGGGTATTTCCAAGGAGCCAAAAAATTAGAGACACCGTTTAAACTAGAAAATTCTTACAAATATTATGTTTATACAATTTCATAGCTACCTGGTAGAGAGGGGTTCATTTAAGATGTTAAGGGTTGGGGCAACAAAAATCGGAGTGGGTATTTTCATGTAGCCCAAAAATCAGAGACTGCAGTGACACTGGAAAATTCTTAAAAAGATTATTTTTTTATAATTTTATATCTACACGGTAGAGAGGAGTTGATTTAAATGTAAAGGGTTGAAGCACAAAAATCGTAGAGTGTATTTTCGAGTTTTCGAAAAAACAGAGATTCCACTGACACTGGAAAATTCTGAAAAAGATTATTTTTTTATCATTTCATATATACGTGGTACAGAGGGATTGATTTTCGACGTTAGGGTTTGGAGCCCAATAATCGGAGGATGTATTTTCAAAGAGCCTTAACATCAGACTCCATTGAAGCTTGAAAATTATTAAAAAGATGATGTTTTTACAATTTCATATCTACGTGGTTGAGAGGGGTGGATTTTAGACGTTAAGAGTTGGAGCTAAAAATCGGAGAGGGTATTTCCAAGGAGTCAAAAAATCAGAGACTCCATTTAAACTAGGAAATTTTTAAAAATATTATGTTTTTACAATTTCATATCTACGTGGTAGAGAGGGGTTGATTTTAGATGTTAAGGGTTGAAGCACAAAAATAGAAGTATGTATTTTCATGGAGTCCAAAAATCAGAGACTCCATTGACACTAGAAAATTCTGAAAAAGATTATTTTTTGAAAAATTCATGTCTACGTGGTAGAGAGGAGTTGATTTTACACGTTAAAGTTTGCAGCCTAAAAATCGGAGGACATATTTTCAAAGAGCCTCAACATTAGACTCGACTGAAGCTTGAAAATTCTCAAAAAGATGATGTTTTTACATTTTTAATATCAGCGTGGTAGAGAGGGGTTGATTTAAGATGTTAAGGATTGGAGCACTAAAATCGGAGTCGGTATTTACGAGAAGCCGAAAAATCAGAGACTCCATTGACACTGGAAAATTCCCAAAAAGATTATTTTTTGAAAAACTCATATTTACTTGGTAAGAGGGGTTGATTTTAGACGTTAAGGTTTCGAGCTGAAAAATTGGAGGGTGTATTTTCGAGGAACCTAAACATGAGAGATCCCATGGACACTGGAAAATGCTAAAATAGATGATGTGTTTACCATTTCATATCTACGTGATACAGGGGGATTGATTTTATTCGTTAATGTTTGAAGCCAGAAAATTGGAGGGGGTATTTTCGAGGAGCCTAAACATGAGAAATCCCATTGACACTGGAAAATGCTCAAAAAGATGTTGTTTTTACAATTTCATATCTACGTGATAGAGAAGGGTTGATTTTAGATGTTAAGGGTTGGAGCACGAAAATCTGAAGCGTGTATTTTCGATGAGCCCAAGCATGAGAAACTTCACTGACACTGACAAATTCTCAAAAAGATGATGTTTTTACAATTTCATATCTACGTGGGAGAGAGGGGTCTATATAAGATTTTAAGGGTTGGAGGACAAACATCGGCGTGGGCATTTTCAAGGAACCCGAAAATAAGAGACTGCATTGACACTGAAAAAATTTTAAAAAAGATTATTTTTTTATAATTTCACATCTGCGTGGTAAAGGGGGGTTGATTTAAATGTTAAGGGATGAAGCTCAAAAATCGTAGAGTACATTTTCGAGGTTGAGAAAAATCAGAGACTCCATTGACACTGGAAAATTCTCAAAAAGATTATTTTTTGAAAAACTCATATCTACGTGGTAGAGAGGAGTTGATTTTACACGTCAAGGTTTGGAGCCCAAAAATCTGAGGACGTATTTTCAAAGAGGCTTCACATTAGAGACTCCATTGAAGCTTGCAAATTCTGAAAAAGATTATGTTTTTACAATTTCATATCTACGTGGTAGAGAGGGGTTGATTTAGGGATCTTAAGGGTTGGCGCACAAAACTCGGAGTAGGTATTTTCGAGGAGTCCAAAAATCATAGATATAATTAGAAAGCATTAAATATTCCTTAGATATCACTACGCAGATATGATATCTACGTAGTTGAAATAATCTTTTTCGGAATTTTACAGGACTACTACCCGGAGAGAAATATCGTTAGATTAATTCACGGAAGCGTGTGATTTTAGAGCAATATTTTTTACGTGATTTAAAGTCTCGGACTCTGTGATCTAAAAGCATAGAATTCGAGCCCTGATATTAAAGGGGCGTAGCCTGACGCCTGAAACTTTGAGATCTATGCTTTAAAAGCAAGGGTTCCGATATCTTAATCCTGCGCCAAAGCAAAATAAAATTAAGAAGTAGTGCCGTGAAGGCACTTGCAACCTATTCCGCCTAGAGTCTCTAAATTTTTGGGTTCGTCTAAAATACCACCACCGATTTTTGGGCTTTAACCCTTAACGTTAAAAAACAGCCACATCTTAATAGGCAATCATGACTTTGTCCAAAAATTATCTTTTTTAAATTTTACAGTGCTACTAGAGTCTCTGCTTTTTAGGCTCTTCAAAAACACCAAAAATGATTTTTGGTCTCCAAACCTTGACGTTAAGAAACATACCCATCTTAACAGGCAATTATGGCTTTGTCCAAAAATAATCGTTTTATAATTTTACAGTGTATTAGAGTCTCTGTTTTTGGGCTCTTCAAAAACCCCAAAAATGTTTTTTGCGCTCGAATTTCGGGGTCGCACGGTTGAATATTTTTGTCTAATTTTTTGCATACCTCATCTAAATAACCATATCTCAAATCAAGCAGAGCCGGTTTTTGATAAAACGTTTATATTTTGTGTAATAATCAAAAACGTAGATAACAATAGAGAAAAATAGCGGTGACACTCTGTGATAGCTGTTCATGCATGTCCACGGCCAGTTAGAAGAACTGACATAATGAAATCATTGATTAATTTAATTTTAATTAACAGAATTCATTTATTTTATTAGTTACAATAAATTGAAAAAAAGATTCATGAAAATCGGTTAATATTTGCAGTAATAACGTGGTAGTTCGTAAAAAAAAACAATAATTCTATTTTGAATTTGTAGGCCGCGCGGTCGGATATTTTTGACTCACTTTTTGCATACGTCATCTAAATTCTCATATTTTGAAGCACGCAGAGCCGATTTTTTAATAAAATCATTACATTATCGATTATAATCTAGATTATACGTGCCGAAAATGCATATACAGCTAATACTGCGTGTTACTACTACTGTACTTCCCTTTTTGATTATTAAACAAAATATAAACACTATATCAAAAAATTGGCTCATATCTGTAATAACGACAAATTAACACTTTCATTATTATGAGATAACGGTCTGTTACAAAAGCTGCCATTATTAAGCAAATGATTTGTTTTAAAGTAATAAATATCCTAAAGAAAATAATCTTTCAGAATTCCTACAACTCACAGGGGCAAACAATTGTGAAAATAAATAATAATTCTTTAAACAAGTCAGACTAAATTCCCTAAAGACGTACATTATTCCTGCATACGTTACACAATTTCCGTGAATCTTTGATTCATTTCTTGGCAATTATATAAATAAATTGATTTTGCACATAAAAATTAAATGAATCCACGGTTTCGTAATGACAGGTTTTGTAACGAACGTCGTTATATCATAATGATAAAAGTGTTTCGTCATTATTACGGAAATCAGAATGACAATTGCTTCTAAATGTTGAGCCCTCATGATTGAATATTTTGTATAATTTTTTGCATACCTTGTCTAAAAAACCATATCTTGAAGCAACCAAGTCATTTTTTCGATAAAATATTTATATTTTGTTTTATAATCAAAAAGGGAAGAACAGTAGTAGTAACATGCAGTGTCGAACCCTGTCTTAACTACCTAAACTAGTGTATTTTACCGCGTACTCTCACCACTTCGCTATCGAAGACTTGAAGTTTCGTTACAAAAACTTCTTTAAATGGTTTAACGCTCCCGGAGCTTCTCAATAACAGAAAGGTTGTTGAAATCCCCTAATTTGTATAGAGTAGCATTATTTAGAAATGTTCCAATAATATATAATCAAAAATTAAATGTTTATATACAAATTATTTGTGTAAAGAATGTTTTCTACGATTTTCCATAATTTTACGTTTCTTAAGTTATATTGCCAGAAATTTTGATACAAACACGATAATTAACAATGTTTTTTTTTGAGATTATTATTGTTGAAATTAAAACAAATTAAATAAACTAATGCATTATTCGGGCCTTTATCGGCAGTCAAATTTTTCTTTTTTTTAATCCCAGTCCTTTCGATTGGGAACTTCATGAAAATTTAAGCAAAATTGATAATTAGTTAATAAATTTAATGATTTTTTTAAACGAATCTAATGAAAAAATGGATTAATCAGGCATTTTTTGTCATAAAGATTCGATGTCAACGTTTTTAATTAGGAATTTAATGATAATTTCAACAAAATTGATCATTTTTTGTTCAATTGTATAATTTTTTAATAAATTTAATAAACAAATGCATTATTGGGGCATTTGTTAACGGAATTTTTTTTTCGATTTTAGACTTTTTCGATTGGATCTTCATAATAAATTCAGCAAAGTTTATGATTACTTGATATATTTTACAATTTTTTATACAAATTTAACAAGCCAACGCATTATTCGGGCATATGTGAACGGAAAATTCGTTTTTTTATATCAGTACTTTTAAGGAGGTACCATCGCTACTGCCGAGATCAGTGGACTACACAGTCGTAATACCTACACTCGTATGACTTACTGGGTTCAAATCTGGCAACATTGTGATCATGTTGCCGGCGACATGAATCAACGGCTGACTGAGATCTATATTGATCGTGCCTCGCGATGTTGCCAGATTGCGATAGTCAACGTTCAGAAGCGCAAGTTTCGTGGTTAATTTTTTTTTCATGTATATGCAGGAACCAAGTGGTTAATATTATTTTTGTACCTCAATTCTGAAAAACTTTTTTTATTAAAAAAACTATCAATAATATCCGAATGGTGGTTACTTAGATATCACTCAGCAAATAGCTCAAAAAGGCCCTCTTTCATAAGACGCAATGTTAAATATGATGAAATTAAAAACGATGATAACTTATTTATAAAGTACCCTAGGCTTCTGAGATTTCAACTGAGTACTTTTGGTGATCATATTCAGATATCATGAAAATTTGGTTGAAATGGTAATGAAAATTCTTGTAGAGATGGTACCTACTTAATTGGGAACTTCATGATAACTTCAGCAAAATTCATAATTAGTTAATACATTCCATGATGTTTTTAACAAATCAAATAAACATATGCATTATTTGGGTATTTGAAAACGAAAAAGTTGTTGAAAATGTTGGAAAAGTCTAAAAATGTCTCATAAATGCATTTGTTTATTAAACTAATTCATAATATCAACCATAATAATTTCACGAAGAAATTTCTTAATCATTATATTGTTTTTGTTTATTATATAATATTGGAGCATCTTTAACTAATGATACTGTATGAAACATAAAGGATTTGAACACAGAAAAATAGATCATTTAGTTGATCATATTTATTTATTTATTTATTTATAAAAATATTGAAAGCCTGAATTAAAATCTAAAAAAAAAGATTTCTATAATTCTAATTTTCAATTTTACAGGTTATTCACTTGAAAAATATTATTAGATAGGAAATTTAAAATAATTAAATTTCATTTTGATATTTTTAATTATGATTTTGTGTTACAAATTAAAAAAACTTTTTCATTTGTGTAGATTTGAGATACAAGTTTATAATTTAAAAGACGGACGGGCCAACTGTTATGGACTAACTGCACTTTCACAGACTTTTTGTAACAATTAACCGAAGTTTAACCGAAGGTCTGCTCATACTCGGGCCAAGACTTAACCGACCGTCGACTTTTATGTTAAAAATTATACTATTTTCAGAAAATTCTTCTTGTTGGTTTTAGGATTCAACAGTTTAGCAAAAAATTAAATTGTTTGGTTTAAACTTTATAGTGTCCATTTTACGTGTAAGTTGAAAATAAAAGTATTTGGTAGAAATTTGATGTATTTTTTGAAAAATCGCCTCTTTGGGTAGAAAACTGTTCTTTTCTGTTGATTACAATTTAGAATTATATGGTCAATTTTATTTGTGTTAGAATTATTGTTTGTTGTAAAGAATCATAAGCAAATACATGAAAAAAATCATTTTAAATAAGAGTGCTACCGGTAACTAATTCAATGAATTCGCACGAAAACATTAATTATTATTATTTAATTATTAATTTATTATTTATTAACTATTGTGTAAGTATTAAATCATTATTTATAAATTGTAAAATAATTGTCCATTATTTATTTATTCATTATTGAGTAATTATTTTTCGGCTATGTAGGAACAAATCCACTTGCTTCGAACTATTTTTTATGATAATTAATTTTTATACCGAAAATTAATTGCAACGCTCTTTAAATACATGTATATTTGTATTTATATAAATATAGATAATGCAGTGTATGTTACATTGTCTATCAACCAAAAATAACTCGAATAAATATTCTCACATTAAAATATGCAGTAAATTTTAAAGAATGGTCACATTATTATTTTAAAAATAGTAATAATTTTAAACAGTTAAAAATAGTGATTCATTAATATTTCAGTCAATTTTCAGTACTAGTTTGAATAATTGTACATTTGGAACCTCTAAATACAATTTTAAATTTTCGCAGAGTTTTTAGAGTATTAAAATAGGACCTAAAATTTTGTAGTGAATATAAGAGGTGTAAATGAGAATTTGAAAAATACTGCAAAAATTTTGAAGAGAATCAAAGAGGATAAAAATTTTACCAAATAAGACCTAAGTGAATCAAATAAGGATGGCGAGTATTAACGAGATCCAAAAAAGAATGCATTCAGCACCATGGAGAATATAAAAAGGACCAATATTTCGACTCGGGTAGGTTACATAATAATATAAAAATAATATTATATTATTATATAATAAACATTGATGTTACAATTCTAATATAGATACAATATAATATATTATGTAATGAGTTTACTGCTTCTCTCTCTGATATTACTCAAATAAAATTTGATGGAAATTATATTGGTATAAATGTTAAAAAATTTAATTTCAATAAAGAATGCAAGTGGAATGATGTTTAACGTTTAATATAATTTCGCTATTAAAAATTGGTCAAAAGTTGTTTTAAATCTATTTTTTATCATTAAACTATTACCTTAAATCGATCACTTTTGAGTTGCAATAAAAATATTTTTTAAACCCTTCTCTAATTTAATTTTATAGAAAAGTTTTAACTTATTATAATAATCATAGATTCATTTGCCGAAAATTTGATATAAAAATTATTTTTTATTCTTTATTTTCACTAAAATAATGGTAGTTTAACAAAACCTTTAAGCCTCTTAAATATTAAAACTTCTTTCTTCCAAAATTATTTTTAGATGAGTAATTGGTTAGAAAAAATTAATATTTTCCAGGGTATACCTACTTTTTGCAATATTACAAAATATTCGAATTAAAATGAAAAAGTTTGAGACTAAAGTTATTCCTTTGAATAAAATTGACCGTTTTGTAGAATGGAATTTTTTGGTTAGCATGTAACTTTGAAAGAAAAGCCATTTATACACAACATTTTAAGTTTGATTTTTACGAAATGCACATGATTTATGAGGCACAGAATTTTTCTACATTTTTTTCTGCATTGAATTCCTATGGAAATTTCCAAGATTTCATTGAGATTGCTGAGATTTCCGAGATTTTCGACGCTGCTCGCGATCAGAACTCACTTGCAATTCAATACACTCGGCTAAACTCGGCGTCTTTTTCGACTCAGTCGGCTGTTCATTCCATGCATAAAAGTGGCTGTTAGGATTCTCCACGCCACCCTACCTCATTCTACACTTAGTCAAAGATTTCCAAAATTTCTCGTGAATACTAGATTTCTGAGAGTTTCCAAGAGTTCATCGAAGAATGCTCTTAAAATTTCCCGCGCAACAATATAATATTTCTTATTTAGTAGCCCCTCGAAGTAGCCCCTCGTTAGTAGTTTTTCCATGGTCGGACAATCTCGTGAGAAATGTTCCACTGGCGGGCAGTTTGAAATTTCAAATGTACTTGAAGCGCTAAAGTAAATATTTCGAATTCTGAAATGTTTTTCAGTGTTATTAATATTTGTATTAATCATTTATTTAATATATATTAATTTTTAACGAAGAAAGTGGGGCTGCAAAAGGGTTAATAATTTGCATAGCAGTGCAATCGAATATAAATTCGCAAATGTCTCTAAAACAATCGCAAATTGCAAGTGTTAAACATCGTGCTTGGTCGTTTTAAATTAAATACTTGTCTCTATAATGCAAAATCTTGCAGGTAAGTAATGTTGCTATTATTAATCAAATTATTCATAATCTAAATAGTTTCATATAACGTATGATTGGACATTGCTTGTATTATATGGTAGATAACATTATGCGTAACCTTGAATATGTTATTATTGCATTTATGTACAGAATTTTATAAAACCAGTCATAGATGCAAATTATGTTATTTCTTCCTCCGATGAATGTTCCGACGAAAAATTAGTGACCCTGTGGCTCCTAAGACGGAGACGAAGAAGTGCAGATAGAAGAGTTAGGGTTCACCCTCTTTGGAAGCGACGACTAGAACAAAGTAAAATGTCAACTTAAAGGCTTTTATTGCTTCCTCATACAGGAGTTGACCTATTATATTAATACACATTAATCAATAGATGTATGATAATAATACATTTTATTACACAGAGTAAGGAAGCTACAATCATTTATAATATTTTCAACATTGTTTTTGTATTTATGTTTTGAAGGCGCTCATGATAATCTGTACATGGAAATGTTTGTGCTTGATCCGGATATGTTTAGAGCGTATATACGAATGACCGTTATCGAATACGAAAACGTCCTTCTGCAAGTGGGTTCGAACTTGATAAGTGCTCCTACAAGACATGACATAGTCACTCCGTCGCAAAAACTGATGACCAAACTAAGGTATAGTAATTATACTAAAATTGCTGTCCGGTAACTTTCAATGAATTAATTAAAAATATATTTCTGTTTACAAAAGAAGAAATTTTGAAACGAACAAGCTTAATATTTACAAGTATTTTTTTTCTCAGGAAAAAAAACTTCATGAGATTACATATTTTTAAAGTTCTTTTCATTTTCTAGGTATCTTGCCACCGGGAAGAGTTTCGTGTCTCTGCAAGGTCAGTTTCGGATTGGTGTGGCCACAATTCGTGGCTTCCTTCCCAAAGTTTTAAAAGTCATTTCGAAGACACTGTAACCAACTGTGCTGAAAATGCCGAGCAATTCCAACGATTGACAAAAAATTATCGACGTTTATTACAGAAAATGGCAGTTTCCTCATTTCTGGGGAGCTCTAGATGGAAATCAAATTGTTATAGATGTAATGCTTCAATTAAACTAAACAAATAAAAAGAAAGATAAGCGTCGAAAAAAAATTAATTCCCGATTGTTCATGCATATAGAAGAATTTCAAATTAAAAGTGCAACATCGTTGATGGTTTTAGTGGCCTGAATAATGAATTGAACTACATAATTTTGTTTGCGTAATAAAATCTCTTTTTTCACCAAAGTATATAAAGTTATACATGTTATTTTTACAGGCTCAACCAAATAGTGGTTCTTCTAATTTCAATTAGAAACACCAGCATAGCCTTAACCTTTTAGCACTTTGTGATGCAAGTTACAAATACATAATCGTAGACTTCGGTGCAAAAGGTAGGCAAAGCGACGATGGAGTTCTCTGGCACAGTAACTTTGGCAGGAGACTTTTCTCGGGTACGCTTAATCTTCCGTGTCCATCGGAATTGTATCCAGGAAGTCCACTCATACCTCAAGTATGTGTGGCGGGTGAGGCTTTTCCTTTAGACCTTAACATGATACGTCCATTTCCAGGACGATCAACTGGACGATTGCCGAATGATAAAAAATCCTTAATTATAGATTGAGTAGAGCACAACGCGTCATTGAAAACACCTTTGGTATCATGGCTTCTCAATGGAGAATATTTCTCACTCCTATCAAAGGAAACATTGAATTAATTTATTTATTATACTGGGAGCGATGTGTCTACACAATTATTTAAGACTGGAGTAGGAATATTTACCCGAGGATATGCAGTATTACTGTGCACCCAATTTGGTCGACAGATTGGAAGCTGGAAGTGAAATACGAGGTTAGTTCAATAAGTCCTTAGCATGAAGTATAAAAACAATTTTTTTTTATTTTTCAACATAATCTCCTTGGACCTCTATACACTTGGTCAATCGCTTTTCAAGTTTTTTTAATCCTTCAGAAAAGTGCGTTTTCGGAAG
>NC_046663.1:116789179-116791807 GCF_010883055.1 Belonocnema kinseyi
CCAAAAAACTGTAGCCATAACCTTACCAGCTGACTTTACGGTCTTTGTCTTCTTTGGAGCTGGTTCGCCTGTGGAAATCCACTGTTTGGATTGTTCCTTTTTCTCAGGAGTGTGATGGTGTATCCATGTTTCATCCACAGTCACAAATCGACGAAAAAATTTCTCACGATTCCGACTTATGCGCGCCAAAAGAGCCTCAGAGGCGACCACTCTATTGCGTTTATTCTCAGCTGAGAGCAAACGCGGCACCCATCTTGCCGATAGCAATTTCATGCCTAATTTTTCATGTAGAATTGAAACAACTGCACCTATAGATATCCTTGTGGCCTCAGCTAACTCACGCACTTTTAATCCTCTATCCTTCAACCCCATATCGTGGATTTTATTGATGATTTCGGGAGTACTTGCTGCTACGGGCCTTCCTGAACGTGGTTCGTCACTTATAGATGTACGACCACGCTTAAATTCATTTACCCAGTTATAAACCGTTGCTAAGGCAGGGGCAGATGTGCCATGAACTGAGTCCAATTCATTTTTTATCTCATATGGAGTTAAACCCTTTAAATGAAAATGTTTGATTACCGCTCTGAACTCGTTTTTTTCCATTTTTCTTAACGAACAATTTTTTTTCAATTGGTTATAAAAACACGTAAACTCAGAAGATGTGGACTGTCACTGCACCATATATCTAGTCGGGAGTGGTGCTGACTGAAAACAGATGATTTGGAGCGATTCGCGCGCCATCTGTTGGTCATTCTAAGGACTTATTGAACTACCCTCGTATGAATAGGATGACCAAGCGTTTGCAAGAATCGGTAAATTTGGGTAATTGTGGTATATAGATTTTCCAACTTAACTGCGAATTTCTTTGTCATTATTCTTACCGTCATTAAAGAATGTAGCGCTGTATTCACTAACAAGTATTTATTCTCGTAAACAGAGACGAGGGAACCCCAAGATTTTTGGAAATTTTCGGTAGTTCACGCTGTATTTTTCAGAAGATAGGAAGCAGTACCTTTCAAACTTTGTTTGAGATTATGTAATTTCCATACTGGGTCCAGACTGCTGTTCGAAATTACCAATGGGTCGAAAAGGTCTTTAAATGGAAGCCACACGGAGAGAGAACCATCAAAGGTTGGCAGGTTCAAGATAGTGAGGAGCGGGCCGTAATTTATGACCAAAGAAAAACTAGCCACTTGAGACCCGGCTTGGATTGACGGAGACCGTGTGCCTTTCGTAGTAAATGCTCACGATCAGAAGAACTGATTTCCCTCATTGCGATTTTTATCGCATCGTTATTCAAAGAGAACTTATTCCATATTTCCTCGAGCGCGGTCCGACGGGTCTCGATTCGGTGAGACGAAAGGTTCCGTGCACCAACACTCATCAAGTTACTCACTGCACTTGCGATGTACTGTATGCGAGATGATTGCTCAACTACGTGATTTTCAATGTGTTTCATTTTCATTTTGAAAACGATCACTCAAATCCAGGACTCGAAGGACCAAAAATGTTAGAACACAGTATTTGAAGCTGGGCCTGGTTATCGCAATCAAAACACAAACACTAAATCTCAAATTATCTATTATTGTAAAAACACATTAAACTCACAGAAATGTACAGACTTGATTGATTTAACACAAAAGGGAAAAAGTAAGCGGTGTAACTTAGTATAGTTTTGAAAATAAGGTTCCCAACTTGAATAAAGTCTAGAAGGTATCTTGAAAGCCAGCGGGTTTACTCTAAGCTTCAAGAGGATGATTTTCTTCTACCCTGTGGACGAGAATGAGCCTCACCTCAACACATCACAGAAAGTACTTGCTTGGTTTTTAATTAAAACTCACTTAAGCAATTAGAGAATAAGGCTCCCAACATGAATAAAATCCACAAGATACCTTGAAAGCTAGCGAGTTTAGTCTAGGATCGATTGAACATAAACAGTCGCAGTGCCCAACCCAAACGAAGGAGAAAAACAGGCATGGTTAACGGAATTGACGCGGAAAACTAAAAGTATCGACTATAAGAATCATTCATTTATATTAAGTTATAAAATCAGTTAGGAATTACAAAATCAGTTAGGAAATAAAAAAAGTTTTAAAAAGTTTAAAAGTTTAATATTTAAAAAATATTAAAATTACCCTGCATTTTAAGTGGTACAACTCTTATAAATACCTAAAGTATGTCTGAACTGTCTCTGCTTTCAGTTAGACACCTATTCTTGATAGCTATATTATAGTTATACATATAATGTGTATGGACTGAATGGCACCCCGCTAGACGGGAAATGGTCAAAGATATCAGTTTGCAGTGATCCACTCGAGCAAAAATGCTTCGACTTGAGTTCGACTTGGTTATGTCTTGAGTTCGTCTCCAAGACATCGATGTGTGGCTGTGTCTCAAAACTGAGTCGAGACATAGGCTAAGACGACGTTTACTTGTCTCAAGTCAAGCCTTGACTTTGTTGAGGTGGTCGAACCTTTTTCGGCTCATAAATGAGATTAAAATTAAGGAATTAAAAATTTGGGAATATTAAATTAGTTTCTTTTAATAAAAAAATTTAGAATCTATGGGTCCTAATAAGTATAACCCTTAAAAATTGAAAAAAAAAAAAATTGAAACTTTCTAGGA
>NC_046663.1:116791907-116815209 GCF_010883055.1 Belonocnema kinseyi
TGTATAAAAATATACAGGTTTGTTTATTCATTAACACATGACACATGCTCAAGTCGAACTTTTCGACTACAGCATGTCTTGATTGGGGGGAATTCAAGTCAAACTCAAGTCGAAGCATTTTTATTCGGGCAGGTTTCTTTCTAAATTCCTTAGTTCGTATTCAGCTAAATGATTAGCTATAATGAGGAATAATATCCCTGTCACAATTCAATTCATTTTACCTTAGAATCGGTGATCCCGTAACACCCTTCATGAACACATAGAACTTTTAAATCATGAAAACATGTGGTTTAAAATATTTTTGGTACGATCAAATTTGGAATTTTCAACTTTTCGACCAAATTAAAAAAGTTGTTATACTCTTGTAAGGCTTTCAAAAAGCAAAGTTTTTCTTTTCCTGACTTTTTTTCATATCATGCGTTGTTTTGCTTAAAATGTTCATTTTAGTTTGTTTTTGTGAATTTTGAAAGTGCTTTTTACTCTAGTAATGTTTGATTTTTCAAAAAAAGTCATTCGGACAAATTGATAAATTTTTTAAATTTTATGATTAACCGTACAGAGAATTTTTGAATTTTTAAAAAAGTAATCTCAAAAATATTCAAAATGTGCCCACTTTTTTAATTTTTATCCAAAATGGCTTGCTAAAGAACTTGACCTTTATTTTAGGACACTAAACGAGTGTACCGAAGGGCAATCTAATCGATTAATTTGTTCAAAAGTTATCGTGTTCACAGACAGACAGAGAGACATACAGGCAGACACATTCGTAAAAAACCTGTTTTTCGGATTCAGGGGGTCTCAAAACGTGGACATTTGACAAAAACTGGGGGGTCAAATTTTACACAAATCTAATTCCTTCTCTGATGAGAATGTAGAAATATCAAAGAAGCAACAACCACGCGATACTAGCGAATATTCTGAACTGTTTTCAAATGTTTTGGAAGGATCCAGAATTGTCTAGATTATTTAATGATTCTATCACTTTCCGGAATCGATACAAATTTTATTGATGGGTATTTGTTTTTGAAATTACTCCAAAATTTTTCTTATGTTCTTCACTTTATTATAACAAAAATTATTATTGGCTCCTTTATGGTTACACAGGGTCATAAGCAGGTCACACACATCTAAATAAAACGGAACTATCGGGATTTCCCCCAGTTTCCCAATGGCTCAATCCGAGCTTGGTAAAAAATTGAGAAAAAAGAATTTAAAAAGATGAGAAAGGGAGTGAAAGGCTGGCAAAGGAGACGCGGCAACTGCGGCTCGTCTGGTGATTTACACAGAATCAAATCTTCATCTGAATGGCTTCATTTTTAGCGCATGGCTGCGTCAGCACCAACAATGCGAGTGCGTGTAAGCGAATGCACTTACGTTCTTTAAAAGGAGACTGAGCATCAGGTTTGCTTTTCTTGGAGCAAAGAGACAAAAAAATCAACAAACTTGGGGATCATTCTTCTTCAAATTGCATCAATTATAATTTAAACCTGCATTCTGAATACCTTCAAAGATTAAAATATACGTGAAAAAAGCTATAATTAACGAAATTTATTACATATTAAGTTCTAAATAAATAGCTAACATTATTTCAGGAAAGTGATATCGTCTTTTTTATAGTGATTTGTACGAATTTATGAATGTTCTTCATTATAATGGTCAATTCCTGAGATATCAATCACAGAATAAAATAACAATTTTTTTCTTTTTATTTTATTAATGGTTTTGCATTTTTTAATCAATTTCAAGACATTTCAAGTTACTAATTATGTGTAATTAAAATTATAAATTTTATTCTTTTATATTTTTAGATTGACCATAATTCATTAATGTCATCATTTTGGGATGAACTTTCTTGCTCGGTGGTTTTTGGGGTCGCTGATTATGAATCTGATATTAGTTTTTGACAAAAAATGGCGGTTACAAAATGGCTAAAAACTCTCACAAATTTTGATTTTTTTATGAAAAAGGGATCAATTAGAGTTTTTCGGGTTCGCTGATTACGAATCTGATATTGGTTTGAACCCTCCGCCGTTCATGTGGACCATACGCGACCCAGGCGTCATCCCCCCCCCCCCCCCCCCAAAGTTGTCTCATATGGGGCCAGAATGGACTAAGCAGCATAAGTGTCGCGATTTTTGGTTACGAGTAAAAACTAAAACTGCTTTGTTCCCACATGAACGGCGGAGGTAGTAAAAATAACGTGGACGGCGGAGGTTTAAGAAAAATGGAGATTACAAAATGGCGGAGATCATACAAGAGGTCATACAAGAGCGTTCAGTGAGCCTTTTATTCTGATCCACTCAATTTTCTGATAAGTGCATATTTAAGGTACTTTACCAGATGTTTTAAGTAGGGAGTAGTTTTTTTTAATTTCAAGGGTTGGTTCTGGAAAATTGAATTTGGGGGCGTTGACGAGTGTAAAATGAGCCTTCAATTCTGGTATATTCAATTTTCAGATTAGTGCATATTTGATGTTTAGGGTAGTTTATATATAATAGGGGATGTTTTTGAACAATTGTGCCGTGGGTCATACAAGAGCCTTTAATGATCCTTCAATTCTGATTGACTCAGTTTTATGATTAGTGCATATTTAGTGCACTTTATCAGCACTTTCAAGTAGAAGTAGTTTTTAAATGGCGAGACTAGGTTTGGGAAAATTGATTTTGGGGGCGTTGGAGAGCCTAAAATGTTTCTTCAATTTTAGTGTACTCAATTTTCATATCAGTGCATATTTGATTTTTAGGTTAGTTTATTTATGATATTGGGTGCTTTTGAAAAATTGCACCGAGGGTCATGCAAGAGCCTTCAATGAGCCTTCAATTCGGATGCACTTAGTTTTATGTTTAGTGCATATTTAGTGCCCTTTATCAGCACTTTTAAGTGAGGGTAAGTTTTTTAATATTAATGGATGGTTTTGGGAAAAAGATTTTGGGGGCGTTGGAGAGCCTAAAATGATCCTTCAATTCTGGTTTACTCAATTTTCAGATGAGTGCATATTTATTTCTAGGGTAGTTTTTTATGGTAGGGGTTGTTTTTGAAAAATAGCGCCATTGGTCATGCAAGAGCCTTCAATAAGCGCTCAATTCTTGTGAAAGAAAAAATTTGATATAACGAATACTCCTACCATGGTACTGCTAGCTTTACGTAAATCTGGCAGTACCATGCATTTTTTGGAAAAAATGCAGAGCCCAAAATTTGGCTTTCGGGTATTAAATGAGCCTTAAATGAGCTCTTAGTTATGGCATAGGATCAGTCCAACTGATCCATCAACAATAGGGAAGCTGGAAGTGGTAAGAAATTTAATCGACAATTTTAAAAACTGCTTCACTGGGATATGTATCGAGAATTCTAAGAATTCTGCATGTATTGCAAAATATTATTTTTTGTACAAATTGCATTGCAAAAATGGAGAGTTCCTACTGTTTACAGGCAACGAATATAACCTCATTGAGCCAGCATGATGAAAACAAAGTATCCGTTCAAGACGCTAAATGGCGCTAGAAGTAAACGTGGATAGCAAAATGTTTTAGTAACTATGGAGAGCATTTTGCTTACCAGTGAAATCATTTTTCTAACCGATGTTGGGGATTTTGCTCATCGCCTTCGCGTGCGATGTGGAATCGATCATTTTCGACGTCTGCAAACGGTATTTGAACATTTTACTGTTAGCGACTTTCACCGATGAACTGTGTTGAATTAATGTAATTTGACTTATTTCAAACAATATAATCGGACTTCAACGGATATATCAGAGAATTTCACAGAATTAATAGACATACAAGTGCCACGCGATTTTATGGCCTTCCGGAAGATTGTGGATTTTATTTTTAGGAGCTATAGTTGGTTCAAACTTGCTAGCGCATTTTGGGCCAATATAGTCGACTGAGTCGGACATTAGTAACCATTTCGGTATGTTCGCCGAGCTCTGCCTGGTGTAAAGCAACCCGACCAATCGATTGGAAGTTATCGACAGATGAGCTAAGACTAAACGTTCGCCCTTATGTTTAGAAGTTTGCGTTATTATTAAATAGATAAAATTTCGATGTGCGCAAAGCGAATAATAGGCTGTTTGGAAAAGGCTCTATTAAAATCGAATTTTTTTGGAGGTCAACTGGTGGCTTCTTTGGAATAAATTCATCCTTTTGGGTTTCTTTTCAGCAAGATGGGTTCCTTTTATAGCAGCTCCTTAGAAACCAAATAGGAGTTTTAATAGAAGCAACCGTTTGTTCTGTGTTGCTGTGCATATAAACTTACTGCATAAATATACTTATTGATATCTATTAATTATTTTTTAATCTAGCAAGTTAAAATTTTAAGGATTTTTTTTTGAAGGGGAGCAGAGGAAAAAATCTATTATATATTTTTCCAAAGTACTTCTAAGAAATATGACCGCTTATCCTAAAAGGGGTAAAGAAAGGGGTAAAAATAGTTTTAAAAATATGATATATTTTGTTAATGACCCGCTAATGCTTTTCATTTGCTCTTAATCAAGTTTTGTATGAAGACTCTTTTACACCTTCCGTCGATTTGTCGACGACCGACCGACCGATAAAAATATCTATTCACACATAGTTTTTCCATGGTCGGAAAATCTCGTGAAAAATTTTCCACTGGCGGGAAGTTTGAAATTTCAGATGTACTTGAAGCGCTAAAGTAAATATTTCTAATTCTGAAATGTTTTTAGTGTTATTAATTTTTGTATTAATGATTTATGTAATATATATTAATTTTTAACGAAGAAAGCGAAATGATTCAGAATATAAATAATTTCCTGTATTGGGCATTGCTTGTATTATGCGTATAACAGAAAACATAGCCTCAAACATAGCTTGTTCGTCGCTATAGTGACGTGAAAAAGAAAAACTAAACGATAATATGATGTTAGTATTATTTTAATATTCCAAAAGTAACCATAATTTCACTACTACAGATGCCTATGCAGCATGGATTACGAATATGATGGAGTAAGATAATTAATTTAATTTATAAAAAAAGGTATCGAATTATTTGTAGGAAAAATGTAACGTCCCTTAAGAAATTGAAAAAAATCATGGCAGTTTGTAATTAAGTTCATAGGTGTAATTAAATATTGTATTTCTATCTATTTTCTATACATTTCAGGTTTAAAAGAACTGTATTGCGAACTTTGTGAAGAGCAAATGCCAGATGTATATTTAGTTTACGAACACAAATGTTTTTAGAATATTCAAATAGACAGTGTGACTATCGTTGGAAATTTCGTTATGGAAAAGAATATATTAAGTGACGAAATGGCTTATGTAAATGATATTGCAGTAGAGTATTTGGATGAATTTGAAGAGGTATTTGGTTGCAAAGTAGTTTTTTTCTTATTTAAATATTAATTTTTTTAATTGAAAATTTAGCTGTTCTTTTCTTGGTTGAAAATGCCTTGGTTTTAGTTGAAAATTGAAGTATCTGGTTGAAAATTCAAGTATTTTTTTGAAAATTCGTTCTCTTTGTCGGAATTATTCTTCTTGGTTAAAAATGTATCTATTTTTTGCTTACATTTAAACTATTCCACTTAAAAATTCATAATTTTAGTTGAAGCTTCATCTCTGTAGTTTAAGATTCTACTATTCCAATTCAAAATTTACCACGTTAGTTCAGTTTTTTAAATTGAAAATGGAAGCACCTACTATATTTTTGTAGTTTGCTGAAAATCATGTCTTTTTTATAAAATTAATCTTTTTTGTTTGAAAATTATAATATTTGGTTAAAACTTCATCTATATTCTGAAAAACTGAAAATTTGTACTTTAAAAGCTAGGGATCTAAATATGCACTAACTTTGAAATAGAAGAAGATACAATAAAAAAATTTTATTCATTATTTAAATTCATGGACTTTAGAGACGAATTCAAGAAATGATTAATTATGTTTTTAGTATTATTTAATTAATCGATAGTGCTTGTACATTTAAAAATATCTTGTAATATAGTTTTTCAAAGCTTTCTGCATTATAGATATCAATTATATCCCTATAAACTGAAAAAAAAACATTTATAAAAAACTCGCGAAACTGGATGCATATTCCGAGTCGATTAATTTAAAAAATGCGAAACATTGAAATGTATTTGTACGACGAAAAATTATACCGTAATAAACCTGTAATTATACGGAATTTTTTAAAGGGTCTCAGTAGGCACCCTGTAAAAGATAAATATTGATCTTTATCAAATATGAAAGTTGTTTATATATTTTACAAGTTTTGCCTGTTTACGTAATGAATCTATAATCAGAAATAAAAATTTGTCTACAAATTCATTTTCGTGTACGATATTCAATGAACTATATTTTTTTATCATAGCTTGTGAATAATACATCCACGGAAGCTGAAAAGCAATTAACTCCGCCAATCCGTGATTTGAGGCCAGCAATTTGTCTAAAAAAATCAGTGCTTTGACTCGAAAAGATGAAACAATGTAGCCCGCGAAAAATTCAAATAGTAAAATATCCGATTTGGGGAAAAAAGGAGCCACAATAAAAGAAATAATTACTCTTTTGCCGATGAGTAGGCTTCATGCTAAAACTAGGAAAGTCATTGAATTCTGCAATAAAGATTATGCAGAAACGTCTGTCTTCGAACCCTACTTTTCATTTATTAAGGACATATTGGATGCAGGAATGTAAGTATAAAATCGTGAAACGTAGCGTGCAATTGCTTTACTTTTATTATCATAAAGAAATATTTGAAATCGACGTGTCCAAATGACGAGGTGCCATCTCGGTAGGACGAAATAAGAAGGGTGCTATCTCGTGTGGCGAAACACGGAAGATTAAAAATCCTATATGAATAGTATTGGTAACACCAACGC
This sequence comes from Belonocnema kinseyi, assembly GCF_010883055.1. NCBI lineage: Eukaryota > Metazoa > Arthropoda > Insecta > Hymenoptera > Cynipidae > Belonocnema > Belonocnema kinseyi. The sequence continues at coordinate 116,798,743 of NC_046663.1, forward strand.
CCTCTGAAATAGGGGACCTTTTTATTTGGTTCTCTCGACATGGCACCTTGTCATTTGGACACGTCGAAACACACGTAATCTAATAGGGATCTAATTAATTTTTTAAATTGAAATTGGGGTATATTTCCCTTAACCGTTTCGAAATACATACTTTTCTTCATTCATTAGATTTAAACAGCAAGATGCACCTTTCATATTATGATTTTTTCAAATTTTTAGAAACATTTTTCTAGATTTGACAGTGTTGACGTAAAGGTTTTATAAGAGAGTGAGAAAGAAGAAGGGGGCGATATTTGTCGATCGAGAGCCTGCTCGGTCGTACGTGCCGTGGTACGGCCGTACGGTCTTGTAGTCGTACGTTTTTTTTCAATTCACTCCCATCCCAACCGAAGTTTCACATTTTCTTAATTTTAAACCCTTTTAATATTTTTCATCAGATTTCGAAAGAAGACAATAAACGCTATCAAAATAAAAAAAGAAAACGATAAATATGTCAACTGGAGTATGAGAGTGAATTGCAAAATACTCTCTCATCTGACCTCCCACACTCTCTCTCCATCGCTTCCTCTCCCTAGCCCCCCCCCCCCCACACACTGTTTTTTAAACTTGTACTTTAATAAGAAAGCTATCTTGAAAGTTTTATGCTGGTTAAATGACATTTGTGGTCAAGAGAATTATTCGATACAACTAAATTTTCTGCTTACTCTCGCTAACAATGATAGGTAAGAAAAACATTCTCCCTGCCTCGAAAATGGCGTAGCTCGCCAAAAGCTGATAGTATGCTTTTCTTCTATTAGCAGAAATTAAAAAAAAATATTTTGAAGAATAAAGAGGTGGTGTTTTTCATCAAATATTTTTTACATGTTATCAAAATTTGAAAGAAAAAATAAACAAGATTTTCGCGAAAATCCCATCTTTTTTATCTTTTTGCATATTTTTTTACAATTTCTGTTAATACAAGAAAGGCATCTTATCAGCATCATGCGCGCTAAACGATTGTTGACGCCGGAAGATTTTTTTCCCTAAAAATTCAATATTTTAATTCTACTCGCTAACGATAAAATATATCGCAAAATAACAAGACATTCTTCATACATCGTGTTTCGATATGCAAACTTTTATAATAAAATATTGTTGTATCTGTCATTATTTGCGAGAAAAAGTAGAAAATTCGATTATAAGAAAAAAAATTCTTCTAGTTACACAAGTTATTTAGCCAGCATAAAACTTAGAAGTATCTTTCTTATCAAAGTGCAACTTTAAAACAAATTTTTTTTCGAATTTTACAGAGGTTCAAAGAAAAAAATCGTATTCTTGAAAAAAGAAAGAAGCTCGGCTGCCATTATCGCGCCAATGACGGAATGATAACTATGGCCTGCACTTGGCAGCCAAGGTTTGGCTGCCATTGTCGGCCCAACACTGGGTACCAGTATTGGACCAAAACTAGCTGCCATCGTAGCGCCATTGCCGGATTGATAACTATGGCCTTGACTTTATAGCCACAGCTTGGCTGCCATTGTTCGCCCAACACTGGGTACCAATATCGGACCAACCTGGATGCCGGAATTAATTCAAAAACTGATGAAAAAAATTTAATTTTTCTTAGGATGCATCTGCTTTATCCATCCATCATTATGCGATTGCATATCGTTTGAAAATTATTAATAATTTCAAGAATTCAAATTGTACTCGTCATATAGCTAGTTTCTCACCCCTTAGACGTTTTCGATTTTGAGACACTTCCAGTGCATATTTGGACGGATTCTGGATTAACAATCATCCAATAAAATGGAAGGAGTTTGTCCGTATTCAAGTTCGTGTTATTCAGGAATCTCTTCCGTATTTGGTGGAGTGGTCCAGATTGGCTTCATCTATCTTCTTAATCATGGCCCCCTCACTTCGAGGCTCCAAATGAAGATAATCTAGAAGAGCGTCCAGTTTTAGCAATGTCTACCACTGTAAAGCCTGTGAAGACCCAGTGGGAACTTCTAACTAAATATTCTGACCTGAATAAACTTTTACGAATCACAGCTCTTTGCAAAAGATTCATCCTTCGTTTGAAGAAAGTAACAGCCTCTATTTTGAAAACTCCGCTAACTACAAAAGAGATACAAGAAGCAAAGAACTACTGGATTCAGATCACACAAAGCTTTTCATTCGAGAAAGAGCATACACTCTTATCAAAGGGGGAATCTCCCCAAATTCTCATTACCTTTCTCGTTTAACACCTTTTATCGATTCTCGAAGGCTTCTACGACTTGAAGGAAGACTTCAAGCATCTTTGCTCCCACTAAACTCGATACGAACTGGACGAACTCCAGTCAGTTCCTACATATGGAAGTGCATTCGATGCAAAAGGTTTCATCAAATTAGAGCTCATCAGTTAATGGGACAATTGCCTGCTCATCGGGTAACGCCTTCTCGACCGTTTCTCCATTTTGGAATTGATTACGCTGGATCTAGAAATATCAAAACTTGGAAAGGGCGGGCGGCTCGAAGTTACAAAGCATATAGCACTCTCTTCGTTTGTCATTCGACTTCAGCTATATACCTGGAATTGGTCACAGACAATACTGCAGATGCTTTTGTCGCAGCTTAGAAGAGATTTACCGCTAGGCGAGGTATTTGTGCTACTCTTCGCAGTGTCTGTGGGCAAACCTAAAAGGGGCTGATGTGTAACTTTAAGCTTTGTTTTCATCATCATCAGCAGAGCTTGGAAAACTATCTTCTTTAATGGCAAGAGATGAGACACAATGGCTGTTCAACCCACCGGCAGCCCCTCACTTCGGTGGTAAATGGGAGGTTGGAGTAAAATCAGTTAAATCTCATCTCAAACGCGTTATCGAAGATCATCTTCTCACATACGAGGAGATGAGTACATTTCTTTCACAGGTTGAAGCAGTTCTCAATTCGAGGTCAATGTGTCCACTTACTAAAGACCAATACGACCTCAACGCTCTAACTCCTTGTCATTTTCCAGTAGGAGTTCCGCTCACATTGATTCCGGAACCTTCTCTGGCAGACGTTAAGGTATCACGCCTTTCACGCTGACAGCTCCAGCGACATATGTTAGACAACTTTTGGACAAAGTGGTCTAAGGAATGTCTACAGCGTTATTAGATCGTCTACAAATGGAATCAAAGTACTCCCTCAGTGCTGAAGGGCGCTTTGGCATTAGTAATAGACGAGAGATATCCACCTTCAAAATGGCCTTTAGGAAGGATCCTTAAATTTCATCCAGGTAAGGATAGGTATACACGAGTTACATATACACTCAGAGTTCTACATATAAGCGTCCAATCACAAAATTGAGTATTTTGCCCATTGATGTAAATGTTGTTTAAAATCGTTCTTTAAATCAATTTAAAGAAGACGGGCGGAAATGTTGAATTATATAGTTATAACTTAATGCAAATGTACGAAAAATGATTCTTATAGTCGATACTTTTAATTTTGCGCGTCAATTCCGTTAACCATGCCTGTTTTTCTCCTTCTTTTGGGTTGCGAGCCGCGACTGTTTAGGTTCAATCAGTCCTAGACTAAACAGCGATACAGTTTCTATGTTTTCATCAAAAACCCCTTTGTGAGCCCAGTTTACCATAGGAATGACAAATTTTCTCCTTACCAGGCCTCAGTTTCTCGTCGGTCTCGGACTCGAGAAGTTGTCAGACGAATCTGAGTGCTTTTCTCAATCAAATTGAAGAACACTGCTGTTTGTCGCCGCATTATTAAGAAAATTAACGGTTCCATTTACTTGTCGAGTTTTGTTGAGGTGAGGCTCATTCTCATCCACAAGATAGCAATAAATCATTCTCTTAAAGCTTAGAGTAAACCCGCTAGGTTTCAAGGTATCTTGTGGATTTTATTCATGCTGGGAGCCTCATTCTCTAATTAATTAAGTGAGTTTCAATTCAAAACTAAGCAAGTCCTTTATGTGATTTGCTGAAGTGAGGCTCATTCTCGTCCTCAAGGTAGCAGAAAATTATCTTCTTGAATCTTAGAGTAAACCCGCTAGCTTTCAAAGTACCGTGTGGAATTTATTCAAGTTGGGAGCCTCATTTTCAAAACTATACTGAGTTACACCGCTTACTTGTTCCCTTTTGTGTTAAATCAATTAAGTCTGTACATTTCTGTGAGTTTACTGTATTTGTAAAATAAAAGTGAATTGAAGAGTTAGTGTATGTGTTTTGATTTCGATCACCAGGCCCAGCCTCAAATACTGTGTTTTAACAGATTTTGATACGAAGCGCTACATGGAGTTGAAAATTTGAAACACTAAGCAAGAAGCAGTAAGAATGGTGGGTTTGGTCCTAAATTTGTATAATTATGAAAAAAGTTTTTTGTTGTAAATAATTTTGTTTTGCTTTTTTCATGTATATTAAATTTTAGGACCAGACCCGCCTTTCTTGTTACTTCTTATTCATTCTCCTAAATTCTGAACTCGATGTGGCGCTTCGTGTGAAAATATGTTGGGAAATAGAAAAAGTGGCGGTATGGTATGTATCTGGTCACGCGACCCACTCGTCACATGATCTTAAAGAAAGTTTGTGTTGGGGTGGTAATAATTATAGGTATTTCGATTTTAGGTGGTAATTCAAGTAAAATATCAAGAAATGCGCGGAAAACAAAAAACCTGACCTCCAAATACATTATGCGGATTGCAGAGAAACTCATTTTCTCGTAACCAGCAGAAAAATTGTCTACTGTAAGTTCACATATTTCTATACTAACTAAATGTTTTACTGATCTGAAGATAATGAAATCATACACAATCTGTCGAAAATAATAATTTTTCAAACTTCAAGACTTGGTCCAAATTAATAATCTACGAGAACAGTTTATATAAAGTAACTAGGCCTTGAGTTCTTGATTTATTTCTGTTCTCGAAATGTTCTCTGCATATCTCTTATATGTTTATGTTTGAGAGTTGCAGATTGCACTTTTCTGCCATAGAGTATCATTTATTCCACATTGTCTAGAAATTGGAATTTCTGACTATTCAACTGTTTGCTAATTCCTAAATATTGTTTTCTCTTATCATTGCGATTTGAATTAATATTTATTGTCTTTGCCCGCGAAACAATATCTGAGACTTCGGTCCGCGGTCTTGACGTAGCGATTAGATGGAGAATGGGCGTGCCTTCTTCGTGGTAACCATAGACTCCAAACGCAGGTTAACATATGATACCACTTGCAGGTTGAACTATTTTTTGGTCGATCATGATGGTTCAAGGTCGCAAGTCGTGCTGGTCGATCGAGTAATATATTTTTGTTGTAACTGGATACTGATTTTCAAGTCTCGAAGACATAATAAAGTGTTCAGACACTCATTTGACAAGATAAAAAAATTTTCCGGTCTAAGATGTGATGAATTTGTAACGAAAAATTCCCGATTATTTAGTTAAAAGCCTGCAGTCACTCTTTAAAGCTTATTTTCATTAATTTTTCTTAATTCCTGTGGCCAAAATATTAATGTGCAACCTTGGTTTTATTGCAGATTGGTTTTTCTTTTAAAAAGAAGGTGTCAATATGAATATTGAGAAACGGTTAGAAAGATAACTGAAACCAACAAACCCTTTCTATCTTCTCTACTTATTCGTCTTGTTCAAAATGTGAAATCTTGAGCCGAGATAAGGATGTCAGATGAGAGTATAAATTTAGTTATAAATAATTCGTTTATTTGAAGATCAAACCAATTTTCACAAAAAGTGAGATAATCAGAGTCGGTGGACGGAGTTGAGCCAGATACTACCACCTTGAACATAAAAGATGTATTCAGATATAGAAATGATTCTTAATATAAGACGAACAAGTACAATAAGAGGATTATGGCTGATCAGGATTTACTAACACATATACGTGAAAGTGCCTATAGTCTAAGAGCCGATGCCGTTTTTGGCGAGTTATTAGGTAACGATTCTGCCACTATTTTGCTGATTGCTGAGAATATACTGATCACCAAATGTCGCTTCTCCAGGTGTAGTCTCGGGGAGAAGGTGTTTAATTACTCATTCGAAGTTGTAAAAAAAAATGATGAAAATAAGTCATAGGGTAACGGCTTAATCTTTCTGTGTTGAATGTCAAGACAATTAGACAATGTTCTGTGCAATTGATAGAGCAATAGACCAGTGCCGAAAAAGGGGCAGAACGATCTAGAGGTGTAAAAGAATATGTCATTTTAAAGTTATTTTCTAAAACTCAATTTTTTTATATAACATTCTACTCATTATTCAAAACATATATTCGAAGAGGCAGAACAAAATCTCGGGGATAACATCCTGGCAAAACATCGCGAACTGCCCGGTTTTGACATTGGTCATTGTGCGTCGGTTGACGGCCCTGATACTGCGAGCAAAGTGGCGTAAACTATGTCTCTAGTTACGCTACTGATCGTCTTCGGAGCACAAGTGACTTCGAATGAGTAAATAATCACCTTCTCCCCGGGATTATCCCTGGAGAAGCCACATTTCGTAATCAGTATATTCTCAACAATCAGGAAAATATTGGCAGAATCGTTACCTATTAACTCACTAAAAACGGCCTCGGCTCTCGGACTATTACGTTGGCATGTGCTTAGCGACGAAGAGATACTTAAGTACACGGAAATTCCTCTAGTTTCTGTTAGACAATAAATTCTTCGGTGGCTTGTAAATATGGCTAGGATTTTCATAATTGAAATAGATAATTGATAATGATATTCATAATATGTTAATGTACTGTTCAAGCAAGACTCTATTTCCACGTAACTCGCATGCTCACCAGTGGTAGAGCTATACCACTATTGCGACACTTATCGAGCGTACAAGATATATACAGGATGTCCAAAAAATGTGAGAACATCTCTGAGAGCAGCAGGTTTTGCAAAAATTTAATATCAATTAAAGTTATTTGTTTCAACAAGGTGCATTCAATGGTGACTATCAATTTGACCTCGATGATGACCTTAAAGGCCATTTCAAAGTCAACTTTTTAAGATTAAGTACCACCTTTTTGACATCGAGAAATATTACGTTCAAATATGTATTAAGGTCATCGGTTCAAGTTGATCTTGAAGGTCACTCTAATGTAATTAAAACTTAAACAAGATCTGAACACCTCTGAGATCAACAGTTTCAAAAAAAATCTCATATCAATGGAAATTATTTGTTTTGAAAAAGAGACATTGAATCGTGACATATAATTCGACCTTGACGATTACCTGAAAGAGCATTTCAAGATCAACTTTAAAAAAATGGAATCCCCTCTTTTGGACATCGGAAATCGATAGAGCAGGGATCGATAGAGTTAAGGTCAGTAAAACTTAAACAAGGTCCGAATACCTCTGAGATCATCAGCTTTTGAAAAATCCCGACTTCCCATCCAATATAGGTTTCTTAGATGAAGCAACATTTGAAATAGATGGAACATTAAATAGGCATAATTGTGGATATTGGACAGATTAAACACCTGATTGGGTAAGAGAAAATAAATCAAAATATCCACAGAAACTAAAAGTTTGGGCGAATCTTCCCGGTTGTATGGATATTTCTGAGGGGATTCAATGGTACACGGTGCCTTTTGACTCGGTGCTGTATCCCTATGCCTGCATCTATTTAAACATGCGTTTCACATAATTCAACTACTTGGCTTTTGTGTGTTTTTTCTTTCTTCATACCTTCTGTTGCATTTCTATCCTGGTCCACGTAAATTTCATATACTGTAGTATATACAACGCCGGTGCAACGCGCTGTAGTATAGAAGTTTCATATAAAGACAAAGTAGTCGCATGGAGGCACTAGTTGAGAACTGTTACGGTTCATGCGGTGCAGTGAAAAAAAAGATACTAAATGAACGCTCGGCTAGTGCTGCTAAAACTTGGAAAGCTCTTCGTATAGTCGTTGAGCGTATATTAGTCAGCTGAGATTGATTATGAAGCAGTAGGTAATAGTTGTAAAAGTGTAGTGTGGTTAGTTCAGGGATACTATACATATACTGTTGATAAATAGAGAAAATATTGGTTTTGAGATAAAATTTATCATTATGAAGTTTTTGATTGAAGCGAATATGTCTAGTGTTACGACGCCATCATTTATGGACATTTATATTTAATTTTGTGGGTATTATGATGAAAAGTGTATAAGAATAGATAGAAGATTCAGTATATAGTGTCTCTATAACTCGTTTTGCAGATTCACGACCTTAAAATCAATGAAATTAGCCTCCTTATGTTACTTTTTAGAGGCTCGATCAGTTAAAACTTAGTTATGGTAGATAAATCTTTATTAGTGAGTTGCACTATTTTAGAGCAAACAAAACGGAAATTGTTAAGCGCATGATTACAAAAGTCACTAATATCAAATAAATCTATCTCACGTAATGTGTTATCTATCCGAATGCAGGATATAACGATGATACTCTTTGAATGTTCTCAAAAAGTCAATCTGAATATCAAGATAATCATTTGAAAGGTCACATTACCAGCATGAAAATTTAAGATATTCAAGTTCTTCTAATTTAATTTAATGTCTACATTATTTCTCGATGAAAAAGATGGTAAAATGGTAGTCTCAGGAAAATAAAATGTAAGCGAATACTCTTATTAAATAGTAAAACACATTGTTAACATACTTGCGCTCAAGTATAATCTATCCAGTCATACAATTATGTACCTACAATAACCTAATGACAACCAACTTAGAAAGACTTTTGTCGTGAAGCAAAAGGACATAAGCCTGAAGTAGAAACTAGAGACGGAAGTTCTAGGACTGAGACAAAGTATGTTATACTACCTGAATATGATACAATCTTACTACCTTCGTACTTTGGTATGGGATGGTAGAGTGTAGGAGTTATTCGCGGTCTGAACGTTTATCTTTGGATGTTTTTAAGTTGTCATCGGTCGCGGCCTTTGTTATTATAAGCAAAAGCTCGTAAAGAAACGGCATGTATGAAGTATCATACTATGTGGGGTGGGTTTAACGCAACCTCCACGTAATTACCGCGTCGCAGAGAAGCTTTATGGCCGCGCTCCTCGGGTATTAATTTTCTCTTACACCATGGTATGCAGCTACGTGTTGCACGAAGATCATGCGAATGCAAGGAGATGTGGAGTGGAGAGATATGAAACCTGGAAAAAGAACAAGAGATGAAGGACGAAGGATAAAAATCATAAGATAAAAGAGAGAGAAGGATGGGAATACAGTACCGATGGCTATGTGCTATGACGGCGTTGGCAAATGGCAGGATAAGTAAGTTCTTACTGTTGTGATTTTATCAACTATTTCGACCTCTTCTACTTCTTCAGTGTCCTCAACCTCTTCAACCTGCATGGTCGCTGCGTTCTACTTGAATACTGGGATTAATTATTATCCTCACCGTCGATAAGATTCTCTAGCATCTTTGCTTTGCTTTAGTTGATGACGACTATCCAAGATAAATGAGTTTGTCACTAATTCGAGAAGCAATCTTTTCTCACGTAAAGTCTCATTGGTAGCTGCTTGCTAGTGCTCTCAGAATCTGTAGATTACGGATGTGTATTAAAGCACACCAGAGTACTCATTACTATTGTTAGAGATTTTGTTAATCATGCCTTGGCATTACATTCTCATAAAAAAATATTTACTTAGAGTCACAGTTACGGTAATTAGTTGAATGTATTTCGCCATTCTTTTTTCTTCAAATATAACAATTCAATTTTATTATACATAATATAAGTGATATGATAAGATATTATATTGCAAAAATAATAATGGAACCTGTGCCAGATATTATTTTTCTCGAGTATGGAAAAAACTATACGCTTAGGACAGCAGCACGTTTTAAACTGATTTCATACACTAAAAAAATGTTTCAGCTATCCCAACTAACCATTTTTCTGGATTTCGTCTTTCAAGAAAATACAGCTCTGTCACCTAGATTTCTAGCTGTTTGAGCTAAATTTGCTCTCTAAAAATAATTAAGATAAATTAGTTCATTTTTAGATGGTAAAATTAGCTAAACAGCTAGAACTAATTTTACTACTACAGCTAAACTACTACAGCTAAACTATTTTTTTCAGTGTAGGTTTAAATTAATTTTGACCAAAATATACTGCGGTCTAAAATTTACGCACCTTCTCTCTCCTTATGCATTCCATTCTTTTTTCTTTCTTCCACTCTAACTTATTTTTTTTTTATATTTCTTTAAATTAATTCCGCGAATTAGTTTTTTTATAATTTATTAAGAAATTCCATGTCTATTTTCCTTTTTAACTCTGTTGTTCGTGATACTTTATTCCTTTCTTAAAATTTTAAAGTCTTATCGACTTATGATTATGAGATTATATTTGGATTGTCTCCTTGCGAAAAAAATGGACTATGTTTTCTTTTAATCACTGAAACTTATTTTTTCCCTGACATAGTGGTTTTCTGTTCTCGCCAAGAATTATATGTGTTTTCACAGTAATATGCCCAAAATTATCTTAAATTTTTAAGTGCATAACATTGTTAATTGCGTTAATTGCATTTTGAATATTTTACCTGACTTCCGTTATTTCGTAATTCAAATACATTCAATACAAATGAGATTCAAGGCGCCAAATCTTTAATATACTTACCGCTTACGTCTCCTCGAAATAAAGTTTCACTTAAAAGAGCAAACTAAAGTCTGTACCCCAGGCATTATGTTTGGAGTATGCCGCCTGAGTATTTTTTCCAAATATAAAAGAGTTTTCTCTGCTAAAAAAATTTTATTTTGCATCTAAAAAGGGTTCCTGTATGTTCAATGTTGATTGACTATCCGTTTCCTTTTAAAGTTTTATAAACGTCACTGCCCTGCCAATTTTAATTTTTCGAAACAATTAAGATGGCACCTAGTGTTTCCGAATTCATTTTTCGTGCTGAACACGAATCTGTCTTTCAAACCTTTCTATTTTGTCACGTTTTTCAGAAAATAGGGGTTGAAACCCCTAAAAACGGGGTTTTTGGCCATTTTTGATCAATTTTAGAACTAAACCATGACTTGCTACAAACTTTGCTAATGTCAGAAATTAAAGGCTAAAACAAGAAGGATTTTAACATACTTACACCCACGCCCAGGCATAATAAAGTGTGCAGTGCTTTTAAGGGTTTTAAGGGTCGCTGATCACGAATATGCAGTTAGGTTTTAAAAATTCAAAATGGCAGATCCAATATGGTGAACCATTTTTTCAAAACTTGATCGTGTTCGCTTGTAACTTGTTACACGGGGGTTTTAAGGGTTGCCGATTACGAATATGCCATTATATTTCAAAAATTAGTAATAGCGGATCCAATATGGCGGGCGATGTTTTGACATTCAAACGGATTTAGTGAATTTTGTTACTCTGTTTTAATTTTCTTCATCCATCTCTACATAAAAACATGCCCCCTGCTCTAAGGGCGCATGCGATTAATTTGGCATACGGCTCATTTGAAAGGGCTTGTTTCAGCCTTTAATTTCTAAAATAAGCGAAGTTTGTAGGCTTAGTCTTAATCGCAAAACTCACGTTGGGCATTGTATTCACACGACACCAGTTTATCTAAATTCTAAAGCTTTTGTGCATTTTACGTAAAATCTTGAAACAGTAAAAAAAAAATTTACAATTTGAGAACAACATAAAAAAATAATTTTCTAGCGTAAATAGTTCCAAAGTTATGCCGTCTTAAATAGATTGCTAAGTGAATAAACACTTTAATTTTTTTGATACAACTTTTATCTTGAAGGTTTAAGAGAAAATACATTGTGCGAAAAGAGTTAACCTTTTTTTCACTGAAAAATCTCTTTAGGACGCCGTCACTTCTGAACTATTTACACTAGAACATTATCTTTCTTAAGTATTTGGAAATTTGGAAACTTCTTTTTTTGCTTTTTAGAACTTTTAGAACCATTTATTTGTGGAACAACAAATTTTCTTTAGAAGATAATTAAAAAATTAATTTAAATTTATTTTTAAAATGTCAACTTGTGTACATATTGGGTCCTATGTCGATTTTAAACCTTATGTCAATTTTAGGTCCTATATAGGTTTTGGGTCCTATGTCAATTTTGAGTCTTATCTCGATTGTAAGTCTTAAGCATATTTTAGGTCCTATGTCAATTGTGAGCTCATGTATATTTGGGACGGTATGTCAGTTGAGTACTATGTCAATTTTGAAGCCTATGTCAGTTTTTAGCTCTTTGTTCATATTGAGTCGTACGACAATAAGATGGATGGTAAGGAAGCACTACATACCTTGAATTTTTCTTTCTCCTACTCGCTAGTGTATCGATTCTTCCACCGCTTCCCTCTAATAATTACAAATCAAGACACCTGGGAAAACTTATTCCGTCTGCCCTGCATATTCAGCTTTCGTATAGTTTATTCTCAAATCCATTAATTATAATCTTTTTTATTTCTAAAGACCGATCAATTCTTTAGATACTTCTGTTAGTAATATTATAATACTTTTTTAATATGATAAATTTATTGCACCCTCTTCCTCTGAAAAGTTTCCAATGCAAAATATTCAAAACAATAGATTCATACTCAAAATATTACCAAAATAACAGCAGGGAATTTCCAGCAATTTTCGAACCAACTTGGTTAAATTACTTCGGTTCGTTTATTTCTGACTACTTTTATTTTCCAACTAAATTCGTGGTCTTCTCTCTCAATAATCAGATGACATCGGTGATTATATACTTATACTCATCATCTATCGGATCATAAGTAAGTTAAATTGCTATCAGCTATCTGATTATGAATACTGTCATGTGTGTGCTTATACATTATATGCTTCAATATATGCAAGGCCATTAAACAGAATGGTTCGAATGCTAAAACTGTTTTTTACATTTAAAAGAAAATATAGAATCCAATCTCACAATTTCCATTTAAGAAATATCGATTGATTGATATTGCATCTAAGAGTGCATACAAATTATTTTTTATTAAAAAAATTAAATCACGCCAGGTTCACGTATTGCAGTACATAATAGAACCCAACAGAGATAAGAAGGAATCTTACAAAGCCAAAAAGAATGCGCTCTAGGAAGCAATAGATCAAGAAATTATATTCGTGATCAAGAAGGTCTTCCTCAGACAACAATTCAGAGGGTATTTTACATTCGTTAATTAGTTGAGCCTAGCGATCATTTTTTGAAGCACAGCCAAAGGGAAGCGTCGATGAACGAGCGAGAGGTGCCACCTTCGTTATTGTCTCGCTCCTGACCCGGCTCAGATGGGATCATTAATCATCTTAGCCTCGGAAGATAAAACAAAGAAAACACAATTAAAAAGAGGAAGGGACGAGTAGGGAAAAGAGGAAGAAAAAAAAGAAGAAGAGGCGAAGTCACAATATGCGTATCACGTATGCAGTCTCTATACCATATGGATTGCGATCCATGGTAGGTATATTTGAGTGTGTCCGATGCATCTAATAGGGCGGGACACGAGCATAAACAATTGTGCATAGGCCTCGCCCCTTCCGATGCAAGTATAATAAAACTGTAGATGAGGGTAGTACTGCGCACCAAGTCTTGCACATCCACCTCCTTAGGCCTGCGGGTCAAAAATATAAAAGTGGGACGCCTGCGATATTTCATAGAGCCGTGGGGGTCGTGTACTGCCCACAAAGATCTTTCGACCTCATCGATTATCAATGAATTCTGCACAAGGTATGACAGGTTCGGAAAAACCAAAGCTTAACAATGAGAGGAGGCTTTTATTGTTTTGTACTGACTTTTGGAAGAGAACCGATGCCCTTGAGATCAGAATGATATGCACAATTGTATTATTGGTTTAATGTTATGCGATTTATAACATTTGCAATCGGCATCCATACATTATTTCAATCACTTTTTATGCACCTTGTAAGTACTTCACAACGGCTGCTTATAATTTAGATTCCAGTTATAGACAATTATTGACATCTCAAGTGATCTATCTATGTCTAAATACATAAATTTCTAATTTTAAAGTTCCAAGTTTGAAAGATTTCATATTGGACATATTTCCAAATTTTTATGCGCAAACTTAAACATCGCGCTACAAAATATTATTCATTTAAACTTTCCTCAATTTTCAAACGACTTTATGCCTTTTTACAATTACACTAATTCTCATGATTATTACTTGTTGCTACCAGATTTACGATAGACTCGAGTTTAAATGTGTCCATATAAAATTTTAACCGCGTATAATGTTATTGCAACCGTTTACTTTTGTCGCCATAAATTAGTCGATGTACATTTAAATCGATTAAATTGACCGCCAGATGAAAAAATAGACTATAGGCACATCGCGAAACACAATATTATGAGTTATATGCTGTGCGTGGGAACACTCTGGGCTCGTATCACAGTGCTTTAATAAATTAGAAGGCGTTCACGATTACTAGTCGGCTTAACGGCCATGCAAGAACCAATCCGGACCGGTCCCAGAGATCGTATACATTCTGCCCGCAGCGGGCCGAAGAAGATGGAAACTAGACTATATAGCTGAGTGACACAAGCACCCACTTTTTTGCTGAATATTCAACAAGAACGCCAATTAAAACCTCTGTCTTCGTAATACCTTCATTTACAATCCTTGATTGAATAACCCAAACAAAAACCTGGGATTTTTACTAAAATCAATTATTGGTTCCAAGGGAACTGCAATAAAAAGGAATCTCCCTTGCTGAAAATAAATTTAAAATGATAAATTGTTCTAAAGGAACCTAGAGTATAAGTTTTAATATATACTTTATACATAACTGAAATACAGAACCAAATTACATGAGATGTGATCGTGTTAAAGGTTATGTTGAATATCCGACGTTTTCAACTGGACATGTCCATTTCAACTGGACAACTGGACATGTACCGAAAAGCGTAAGTATGATTCGTATAGCCCTATCATAATATAAATATACTACAGTATAGTATAATACTTATATTACAGTTAACTTCCACTTATATCCCCGCTCGCCAAACTCCATGCGCGCCTAGTTCCCCTGCCCCTATACGCACTCATTTCCGCATGTGCACTTCCTTCACATCCCACCACGGTTCCTATGCGGGCTATATGGTGACGCCCGAAACAGAAGCTGACCAATTAAAAAAAGAGGCCCGACGAGTGGAAAGTTTGAACTGAGTATTTTAATACGACGTCATGGGAATGCAGATAACTTTTTCGAGAAAATATTCAAAACGTAAAACGAACTCTTAAATGTCACAATAGTAAAGTTCTTTAAGTGAGGAATGTATTTTCTCTGTCATATTCCATTCTTTCGTCAATTAATGACCTTTCAGTGTCCTGCAATACAATCAACGGATAAAGTTCCGAAAAGCGCTTACCTCCGATTAATTCCCAACTTCGTTTACCTATGTATTTTGACGCGCTGATCACGAATATGATAGTGAAAATACCCACAAATTTGATGTTCATGGTGAAAACAATGAAAAGCCCATGAAAATCATGTTTCTTTACGTTTATCTCAGTGAATAGTGAAAATTTATAAAAAAAGCTTTAAATAAAAGTTGTAGATCCTTTGAAAATACATATTTCATATAGAACAGGTTTTTACCCTACGATTGATGGTTTTCGACTAAATAGACGATAAATATGAGAAATCACAGATACACTGCAAAATGTTTAGCGGTACGACTACAACTGTATGAAAAATTCCTGGAAGGCTGGATGGACGTTAAATATTGAAAATCGTAGAAATACTTAACATAAAAAATTCTCAGAAGTTTGAGTCTAATTCTGTGAGGGGTGCCTTCTCGCCCCCATCAGACGCTGGAAAGGGGGTCGTGTGTTATTTAAGTTATTTCTGTGGCCAATCACAGGTGTGCCTTCCCGCCCCCATGACACGTTCGAAAACAGGTCGTATGTGACCTGTGACTCCCATGAGACGCTGAAAAGGGTTTCGTGTATTAATTAAGTTATTCTTGTGACTAGTCATGGGGATGCCTTCCCGCCTCTCATGACACGTTGAAAAAGGGGTCGTGTGTGACCTAAGTTTTTCTGGGACTAGTCACAGGGGTGCCATCCCGCTCCCATGAGACGCTGGAAAGGGGGTCGTGTGTAATTTAAGTGATTTTTGTGACCAGTAATGGGAATGTCTTCCCGTCCCCATGACATGTTGGAAATAGGTCATGTGTTACCTAAGTTTTGTCTGGGACCAGTCACAGGGGTGCCTTCCCGCCCCCACCCATTACACGTTGGAAAAGGGATCGTGTCCGACCTAAGTTATTTTTGCGACCAGGCATTGGTATGCCTTCCCACCCCCATCCCGAGTAAAAATTCTTCGTTTTGAGTTCGACTTAGTTATGTCTTGAGTTCGTCTCCAAGACATCGATGTCTGGCTGCATCTCAAAACTGAGTCGAGACATAGGCCTTCGTCTTTCTTTCATGGCCATGACAGATAAAACGGCGTTCACTTGTCTTAAGTCGAGCCTTGTCTTGGCTGAGATTATCGTCAAACGAGTATAATACAAATAACAAACCGTAAATAAGTTGATTTA
>NC_046663.1:116815309-116816500 GCF_010883055.1 Belonocnema kinseyi
TACAAGATTGTTTAATCATTAACAAAGATTAGCATTTATGGCTGTTAGAATTATCCTTTTTGTTAGGGCAGGTATACGCTCGAAGTTATGAACCGCAAGTTTGGGAAACATACAAATTCGACTCAAGAGATAAATTTATGTCTTCAAGAAATAGAAACTTGTCTTCAAGACATAAATTGAAGTCTGGCTTAGTTTAAAACTGAGACATGCTCAAGTCGACCTTTTCGACTTCAGCATGTCTTGATTCGGGGCAATTCAAATCGAACTCAAGACGAAGCATTTTATTCGGGATGATATGTTGGAAATGGGTCATGCGTGAACTAAGTTTTGGCTGGGACCAGTCACTGGGGTGCCTTCCCGTTCTCCATGATATGTTGGAAAGGGCGTCGTGTGTTACCTAAGTTATTTTTGTGACCAGTCATTGAGATGCCTTTCCGAACCCCATGACACGTTGGAAAAGGGGTTGTGTATGACCTAAGTTTTTCTGTGACCAGTCACAGGGGTGCCTTCCCACCTACATGATACGCTGGAAAGGGGGTCAGGTGTTATTTAAGTTATTTATGTCACCAGTCATTGGGATGCCTTGCCACCAGCCATGACACTTTGAAAAAGGGGTCGTGTATGACTAAAGTTATTTCTGTGGCCAGTCACAGGGGTGCCCCCCCCATGAGACGTTGGAAAGGGGATCGTGTGTTACCTAAGTTATTTCTGTGGTCAGTCATTGGTGTGCCTTCCCGCCCCCATGACACGTTGAAAAGGGTATCCTATGTGATCTAAGCAACACTACACTTCGTACCGACATTTCCCTTATTTTCTCGAAAACCATCAGTCGTAGGGTAAAAACATATTCAATATTCAGTATGTATTTTCAAAGGATCTTCAACTGTTATTTGAAGCTTTTTTATAAATTTTCGCTATTCACTGAGATAAACGTGAAGAAACATGATTCCTATCGGGTTTTCATTATTTTCACCATGAAAATCAAATTCGCGGGTATTTTCACTATAATATTCGTGATGTGAGCGTCAAAATACATAGGTATACGGAGTTTCAAACTAATCGAAGGTAAGCGCTTTTTGGAGCGTCACCCCAATTACCAGGTGTATACATATGAAACCGGTATTGCCATCTAGCGGCCAGTAGGCACACTTGTAGGCACTGTCGGAACTTACCATTTGTGCTAATTGGCGT
>NC_046663.1:116816600-116845871 GCF_010883055.1 Belonocnema kinseyi
GGGCGCATACTTTGAATAAAATATTTGTTATCATTCTCTTGAAATAAATGTGTTTTTTTCTTGAAAAAATACCGGTTTCATATGTATACACCTGGTATCAATTGAGCGAGTGATTACGAATGTATTGGATGTGTCTGAACTGATTGAAGAATTTGCCCAGATTAAAGCAAGGTGAGCAAATATCGTTTGAATCCTTATTATATGTAAATAATGTGTATATTAATAATAATAATGTAAATAATATTAATAATGTAAATAATATCAATAATGTTTAAATAAAAATAGAGCATACGTATGTAGAAAATGTCTTGTTGTTCTTTTCTTAAAAGAAAAGGGGAAGGGGCTGAAAAAAACGGTTGCACACGGGCGGCCAAATATATAGCGCCGGCTCTGATAATTGGTGTAATAATTGAAGTTAAATTATGATATAAAAATATAACTTAGACTTAAAACACTTCCCGTGTGCTTAAATATATGAATCAATATGAATAAACATAAAAATTTATACGTATTACGAGAAAAAATTTGGTAAAACCTACACTGCGAGACCTTTCATTTAAATGAATGATAAAAATGAATCAAAGTTTAGCATATTTGTATATCAAAACACGGAAAAATGTTCAACTATTCGAGTTATTCATATTAAAATACTGAAATTTAACATTTCCATAATAGTCTTTAAAAACTGCAGTAGAACAATTAGTATTTGGAATACGAAATGTTATGAATCTGTATTTTAAAGATTAATCGTACTAAAAAGTGATATGGTGCTTACTGGTTTGTCTCAAAATAGGTTTAATAAGCAAGAAAGTTAATATTATAATCTGTAAAACTTATTTGAGAAATTAAAATTATAAATATGAATGTGCCTGAAACCTGCGACCTATTATAGAAATTCAAACTCATCACTCGATTTTTCGTAAAGTGATGTTTCATTATATTCCCGAGTATGTCCGAGCAGTCTCGAATTTTGCCGAACGCGTTCGTGCGCATGAGTGTACGTGTACCTATGCGGACGCTGGCAGTAGACTTCTTTTATAATTTTGTAGTCATTTTTGTTCACGCGTTAAGTGTCCAATTGATTTGTGAATTGAAAAGTACACAATTACAAAATAATCTTTAACTATATACGTAGCTTCAAATTGATAATTGTGTACATTTTTTCTTTATTAAAATATTTGAAAACAATTAATAAAAATGATTTTTTAAAATACATGAAATACAAAATGTTCCGAAGAATATAAACAAAAAATGTTCATTATCTTGAAACCTTTAAAACCCTTAAATATATTTTTTGAAATTCGTATTTTAAAATTATCAAAAAGGTACACTTTTTCAATTATTCACATTTTTCGTACATTTTTTTTAAAAACCTGCAAAATTACAAAAATTGCTTTAGAAAATCCCATTCTCTTTTTTTGACAATTTCGGATATATTGGAAAATATTTTTAAATATTCTTTTTAAATTAACGTGTCGCAATCTCTTTATTTTTTCTAGGAATCGTCAAAACTTTTTGTTATTCTTATAAAAATTTTCATAAATCTTAAAAGGATTCTAAATTTTATGTTCTAAACCTGAAAAAATGTACTTTTTTTAAATATTGAAAATCATTTCAAGATTTACGCATTATATGAAAAAAAAACAAAAGAAAAAAGTTGAGTTTTGAATGTCCCACAAGATTATTATAACAACTTTTTTAATTTTGTCGAAAATTTTAAATTGCAAAATTTGATCGTGCAAGAAATAATGAAAAAGCAAAAAATTCCATTATTTGGTCAAACTATGCAAGATAAGAAAAAAAATTAAAAAACTAAAATTGTGTGCCCTAAAAATATCTACAAATTTGTTATTAATCAGCTATCGATAGGAAGCATAGTTTTTCTTTTTTTCGTAAAAGACAGCATTAAAAATAAAAAAATTAAATTCTTGGACTATGGACACAAGCTACGAAAAAAAAATTTTGAGACAAAACATTTGTACCCAAAGAAGATCTAAAAAAATTTTAATAATAATTTTTTATAGGATACGTAGTTTTTTTTATTCGTAAAAAACAATACATTTTTTTTAATTCTGACAAACGACACAAGCTATGAAAAAAATAAATAGACAAAAGTTACTCTTCCAAAAAATACCGAAAACTCATTCAAATTTTTCATAAATAATTTTTGAGAAGACACTTAGTTTTTGCTTGTATCGTAAAAGTAGCATTCAAACTAGAAAAATTAAATTTTTGGAAAAATGATACAAGAGACGAAAAAAATTAAAAGACAAAAGTTGTTCACCCAAAAAATATCTACAAGTTTGTTATAAACTCTAATTATAAAAATATATGAAAGAAAAAAAATACTTTCTGGAAAAAGGACACAAGATACAATAACATTTTATTCAACAACATTTTTCGTTCAAATCCATGTGGACCACATGGATTGCCCTGATGCCTCGTCGAATCCATGAGGGCAATCCAGGCGTGGTCCCTTATGGAAACGGCATGCTAATCCATAGGGGTCCAACATGGGCTTCCCTCATGGATCCCTCATGGTTGCCATCATGAAAGCCCTCTTGGTTTTTTTTCCAGTGCTGGCACCTGTACTGATATATCTCTGGGATGATAACACTATTTTTTACTAGGCTGTCAGTGTTGGGCCAGCACTGGATATCGCTACTGGGACAGTACTACCCCAATAGGAAATTCACCATGGGCGCAGTACTGCGTGAATGCTAACTGGTACCATACTGCTATATAGTACTCTAACGGTATGACAAAAAAGGTATTAAAAAAATAAATAATAATTGATTGCGAGTATTTTAAATGCAAATATTAATAGTCCTGTTAAGAGTGAATACATATATTAAATTTTCAAACATTATATTACAAATATAATTTTTAACGCTAATGGGTATCGAACCTGCATATCTATATGTAAATCTATCGCCTAAAAGTCGGGAGTGCTAGCCACTTTGCAAAACCGACAAGTTGAAACTGTGAAAAAGCCATCCTCATAAGCTACAGTTCAGAAAAGTTAAAGTACCATATTTTAAGCTCTCTTTTTCTTGATTATTTATTATTATTCGACGTTATGTAAATGTGAAGTACACGAACTATTAACAGCAATACTAACAAAATAATTATTAAATAAATAACTGAAATCGATTACCATTTTTCTTCACGTTATATTTCTTTTTTCACGTTGTAGACTACTTTACAACTTTTTACAATGAGGGGAAATGTAATTTTTTATTACCATTTGAAATTTTTCATAAGGATGAAACTTCGAATTTAAAAAAGCAGGAAAAAAGTTGTTTTCGGGACAGATGTATTTATAGTTTTTTGAAATTTTAGAACACATGAACCGTATTTTTAAACGTGTTTTTTTATGTCCATTTTTTAGGATATAAAATATTTACCCTTCCGACTTAGAAATTTTAATTGTTGATCCATGAGGGCAACCGAGCTGCGCCCCCAGCGGGGGCCCCTATGGAACATTCATATTGTGAGAGTTCGAATTTCAGAAAAGTGTTATTTAATTTTTGACAGAAAATCATTACTTGAAAGTCTGAACTCATGAAACCTTAAAATTAGTATTGTCAAAAAAGTATACGTCCTTTGTACATTGAAATTCTAATCGTTGATCCGTGAAAGCAGCCAAGCTGAGTCCCCTGCGGGGGCCCCTATGGAACATCCATATTGCGAGAGTTCGAATTTGAGAAAAGTGTCATTCAATTCTTGACAAAAAATCATTATTTGTAAGTCTCAACTCATGAAACCTTCAAAAAAATATTCACCCTTCGAACTCAGAAATTTGATTCGTTGATCCTTAACCTTTTTAGTGTCAAAAAAATATACGTCCTTTAGACTTTTCAAAAAGGTGTCATAAAATTTTTGACAGAAATCCATTGTTTGTAAGTCTGAACTCATGAAACCTTAAAATTTGTGTTGTTAAAAAAATATTCACCCTTTGGACTTAGAAATTTTAAACGTTGATCCGTGAGGGCAACCAAGCTGGGCCCTCAACAGGGCCAGAATCCGAAGAGGTCGCAGCGGGGCTTTTTCCTCACGAGAAGATATAATAAAATGTTTAATAATAATTTCTATTTAATTAGAATGCGCATTTTTTCAATGAGAAAAATAAGACAATGAAAATACTTTTGTTCGAATACTAATCCATATTATGCGGTAATAGAATAAATTTGTTAAAATGATTCACATTTTTCCGCCATACTAAGAATAAAATTAAATGCAAAATAAGAAACAAATATTAAAGCAATCATTAAAAATAAGACTTGTACTTTATTTTGCAATATCTAAATAAACAGCCCCAGGCAGAGGTACCTAATTAAATATAATATACATTCGATATAATTGAGTGGAACATAATGTAGAAAAGATCGCATTTTGGACGAAATGGAGTGCGAAGCATGAGGCATGTGATAAGAATGTGTTCGTTAAATCCGAAGTAGCTTTAGCAAAAGATAATTCGCACTCACCAAATGACAGTTGTCTATGCTTTGGCCTCTAATTTTTAAAGGCTTGCACAAAAATTTGGGGTAAATTCAAAGACCGAGCGTGTAGCGCGCGGTGAATACATCATCGAACGCGAAGTGCGAGATAAATATATTATCGAGCGCGAAGCGCGAGAACCAAGAGTGACGTGTCTCAGTTTATAAATTATAAATGTATCAAAATACTCAGCGATGAATTTTAAAAATATCAAATTTCGAAATTAGACCCTATACAATTTTATTCATAAATTCCAAGCTCATCAAGACACCCGGAGATTATTCTGGTAATTGCAGAATTTTCCACATTAATAATTATTCCACTATTAAAAAACTAACGTATTTGTGCCTTTTTTATAAATTATAAATTTATCAAGTTAGCCAGGAATAAATTTCAAAATGATGAAATTTTTAAAGTAGGCTTTCTGCAAATTTATTTATAAATTCTAAACTTATCAAGTCGCCCAAAAATTATTTTGGATATTACAGAATTTTCCACATTGATGATAATTCCAATACTACAAAAGTGGCGAGTATTGACTTTTCTTTGTAAATTATAAGTGTATCAAGGTACCCAACCATAAATTTTAAAATGATCGAATTGCGAAATAAGGCCCTCTGCAGATTTATTTAAAAATATAAATTGAAAATTTACCAGTTCGTCAAAAATTTGTTCTCTAAATTGCCAATTTTTTTTTGTAAATTGGGTAATCAGTTTTAAATTGCAATTTATTCATAAAAATTTTATTATTTCACTTAAAAATTAAAGGTTTTCAAAGGAAAAACAATTAAAATATTAACTTTAAACGTTTTTACCTCTTTGGAATTTTGATGTATCAAGGCTTTCTATTTTAAAATATCCAGTTCCTAATTAATCAATTTTTTATTTTTCTGGATTGAAAATGGAATATTTGAGACTGAATCTGTATTTGAATAAAATTTGAAATTGAATCATTTGGACGCTTATATTTTATGCACGGTTTTAGAGTCGTCTTGGAAAACTTATAATTCATAATTTATTTAAAATTAAAGTTGATCAACTAAAAACGATTTTTATCTAAAATTTTCCATTCCAACCCCTTTAAATTTTTAATTATTGAAGTATTGAGACTTTTATTTTTTTTAAATATGCTTAAAAATGGACATTTTTTAAATAAAAGATTTAAAATTAAAGAAGTTGACTATTATTGAACTTTAAACTTAAAACAAGCTTAAATGTAACTCATTTCAAATTTGTACACAATTTCTTAGAAAGGAGAAAAGGTAGAAAGATTATTTTGAAGTAAAATATGTCATCATGTCATATGAAATCTGTAATATTTCAGATGATTGGATAAGTTTTTCTTCTAATTTTTTTAATTGCTTCCATATATGCAACCTTTTAAATTTAACTAAATTGTCTGTAGATTAATATACACTCTGGAAAAATTATTATGTTAATTTGGTCTTGAAATCGCTCGCAAATTGTTAATAATCTAAAAATTCGAAACTTTGAATATTTGTAAAGAATTAGCTTAATTAATAACCACCCTAAACATTGGGGCTTCTACGCAATTGCGCAGGTGAAGGATTAGTGTGTTGCTAATCAGTGAATTAGATACGATCAAAAAACCATAATTTCAGCACTATTTATAGATTAGTCGCAGTAATTATATAACGCGATTCAATTACTCTAAGGCAGGATGGGTTTGATGGTATCTCACTACCGCAATATCGATCGGGCGTTGATGAATGGCCACGTTTAAAGCCGTCATTTTTTTCCAGTCATTATTAAGTTTTAAATTGAATATGTGCCGGGCATGTTGTATTGATTGGCACAAGGGTCTAAAGACCGAGTGTGAATAAAAAGAAGGGGATCGTTTCCCTCTAAAAAACGTTTTTAAGTCACCCTAATGTACATTTAACCGTATAGAGTTTAATGTGCATAGTTTCTTCGTGTAGAATTTAATGTGTAAACATTAATGTGTCCAGTTTAATTTGTAGGCCTTTTTATCAGGAATATTTATATCTTGGCTGTATATAACGTGTAGAGTTAAATGTGTAGAGTTTAACGTGAAGAGTTTTTTTGTGCAGACTTTAATGTTCGAGGTTTTCTATTTTCGAGATTAGTGTGCAGAGTTTAATGTGCATGGTCTTAGCATGTATACTTTAATGTGTACAGTTGATTTTTTCAGTCTTAAAAAATTCGTTTATAAAAAGTTGTAGAGTTGAGCGTGTAGACTTGCATGTGTAGACATAAATGTGGAGACTCGACGTTTACGCGTAATGTGCAGAGTTCATACAACGTGTAGACAGTGCTGCCAGATCGACCGAAAAATACATCTTCAGCTTTCCCCCATTTTTCTTCAGAAATCCGTAGATAACTCCGAAAAATTTCTTTAGATTTCTGAAAAAAATCTTCAGATGTTCAAAACCTATTTTAGAATAACTAATAATGTTATGATGCACAATAGTTACTCAAAATTATAATATCACTTATATTTTAGATAAATTAAACCATTAAATGAAAAGTGAATGATTTTGCAAGAACAGCATGAAAGTGTGCATGCGTGTGCAGCAGGCCGTGGACTGCACATGAATACCGGCGAGCAACTTCAAATATCAGTATGCGCAACAACAATATGTAAATATTTTCAAGTGAATACACTCATCAATTTAACATTGAATAGAATCTTTTGTAAAAAGCAGAATGCCTTCTGAATCCAAAAATGACTAAAATGAGAATTTGTTAAGAAAGAAACATTTTCATTTGAGTTTCTGAACATTACAGTGAAAAATACGTAAATTAAAAATTATTTTTAGGACTAAAATCCGTTGTTAATTATTAAAAGTGAGATACTTTCATTTCACTTTCTATTTTTTCTATCATTGTAGAGCAATTCTCAATAAGCCAAGCATTATCCTACATACCTATTTCAATAAAAATCAGAAATTCAACTTATTTTTTTATTGTTTCTGGAATAAAAGTAACATGAACTCAGCAACACAGCCAATGCGAATTGCATGAATAGTAGTTGTAAGCTTACAATAAATACTAGGTTCGAAGAATTGGTTACATTCTTATAATATATATTTATAAATGTATTTTTCACATCTAGAACTAAACGAAAAGTGGATGTATTATAGGATACCCCATAAAATTCCTTTTTTTATTTTTTTTTATTTTATAGAGAAATGTCTCTTTTGCGAGAAAATGATCTATTTTTTTATTTTCTCAACAAAAAAGTTATTTGAAACATCCATCGAATTTTCTGAAACACCCTTATCCATAGCTTGTAAAATAAAAGTATACTTTAACGATGATTTATATATTTTTAAAACTTATTATAAGATTCAAGTACCTTGAAATATCACAAAATTGTTACACCTACGTAGAATCTTATTTTATTAAGTCTCAAAAACATTCTTTGGTTCGGATATTTATTTTTTTAATACTGAATCCTGAAGGTACGTCATGCTCCACCTTAAGAGCTAATGTTCTGAAAGCATCTTCTTTTGCTTCGTACATGTTGCTATTAAATTTTTTAACCATTTCTTTGGAAATACTATACTCGTAGCCAGGCGTGTCTTTAAAAAGTCTTTTTGTATCCAATATCCCGTTAATCGAATGAGTTACTAATCCATTTCGAAGCTTTGTTTTGTTCAAATTAATCTCAGAAAAAGTCCTTTTTATCGCTCCACTGTTGTGAGGAAGAATCGCAATCGATTTGATTAAATTGAAGACTGCCCCGTATTTCGGAGAACCGTCAACGTTCAAAATTTTAGAAACGCCGTTCCAGAAAGTAAAATAATCTTCAAAAAGTTGCCTTTCTACGTAAGAATCATTTCTCAACAAACGCCATTTTCTGTCTAAAACCTTGATATCTATAAGAGTTGGATCAAACAATGCAGCAAGTGGGGCAACTGATGGTGGACGGTTCGCTTTGAAATATGCTGGATCCACGATATTCATTCGTGCTAGTAATTTCTGATATTCGGAATTAAAAGGTAATCTCAGATATATTTCGTGCACTGCTTCCACATAGAAATCAAGATACTTTAATCGAAACTGGTTTAAGTGATCTTCGTCTAGATTTTTAATTTTTCCAATGGATATCGCTACCGCTGGTCCCAAGTACACGTCTTCAACTTTAACACAATTACACGGATATCTATATTGGATTTGATCTAAACCTTGCGAATTCAAAATATCTCTCTTTATGTAGCAATCGAGAATAGTTTTGTACACCTGAGCAATCTTCCAGTATAAAACATGAATTTCTGTAGTTTCTGATTGGAATTCCTTATTCAAATCAGTGAAGTGTGGAAGCACGTGATTCAGAAAATAAAGATTAAGTTTATTTAGAGGATCAGAAAGCAATTCATGAATCGTCGCAACATTCATTTTCTGGTCGTTCTTTGGATTTAGGTTTTCTCCATCAAAATATAGTTTTAGGGCTGGATACTGCTCTCTTACACGCATAACAGCTGGAAGAAGAGACATCCACCGAGCTTGGCACGGCCGTAGCATCTTATGTGGCTTGAGTTCGAAAAAGACTTAAAATTCCGCAAACTCAGTGAGTCTTTTGAAACTACAGTGTGGGTAGTTATAAATTAGACTAACAAGTAATTCGACGTTGGGTGGTATTTTTTTACAAGCGTTCGATGCAACCAAAGCGAAGGAATGGCAAATACATTTCAAAATGAATAGGAAAGGAATATCAGCTTTCAACTTAACAGATACCGAGTGGTTTTTTCCCATCATAACCGAAGCACTGTCCGCAGCAAAACCTATACAATTATCTTTATATGGAATGCTATTCTCGTTGAAGTAATTTACTAATAATTCGTAAATATGATCTGTATCAGCTTTTGCGATTTCTTTTGCACCTAAGAATTCGTCCTGAACTTTGTTCTCATCGAACATTCTAATGACAATAGCTGAGCATTTTGCGGAACTGATATCCGTTGATTCGTCAATTATAATAGAAAACTTATTTTCTCTCAATTTGTCTACTAAACATTCGAAAGAGAATTGACCAGAAACATTTACAATAATCGATTTGCACTTTGTTCTACTGCAACTCGTTTTTTAATGGTTTCCTGATCTAAATACAAGTTTTGAATCATTTCAGTCAAATCAGCTGAGATATTAAAAGACAAATTGTGTTCGGATATAAAGGTCTCTATTTTTATCGCATTTCTTTTCGACTTTTGGTCAATATTAACTTCGAGATTAAAACTGGAGTTTGATAAAGATATTTGTTTCTGCCCATAACCCGCAGCGTTCTTAGAGTGCTCTTTAAACTTAAAATGCCGTTCTACTTCTGTTTTACCTGATTTGTAATCTTTTTTGCAATAATTGCAATAGAAGAATGCGACTCCTTGAATACTTTTTGCGATCCAATTCCGAAATTGTGGCGTTTTTTTTCCTAGATGGCTTGATACTTTCGATCGTAGTGTTTCTTCTTGTATTTCATTTTCTCTCCAAACTTTTTATCATGGTCGGTCGTTTATTCTCTAACCTCTTGCTCTTCTTTAGACTGATCTCTATTTTCGTCGCTTAAATCTTGATGTGTTTCAGCATTAAGTTCTGAAGAATCTCTTCTCCCCGTAGCAGAATTCATTTTGAATTCTAAACAGAAAGCATGTGAAATATTATATTAATATTATTGTCGACTAACATTTATAACTTGGAAATGTATTGTGTAACTTGCATGACATTTTTCCATGTTCATACCGTAGTAGACGTTGTTGATTAATGTGATATCTGAAATAAAAGTCTCTTCTAAGGCTGAATAACCATTCCGCGCCAATACCACTTGCCAAGTTTCTTTGCAGTTGAGACTATTTATATAAGTAGCTGCACCATTTTTTAATGAAGGCGCTGTAAATAAATATTCTTGAAAACATCAGTTATAATCTTAATACACAAAAGCATTAGTTATTGGGGAAAAAAATTGATATTGAGAGCCTAAAACTACATATTAATAGAATCGCCCACCAATACCCGGTCCCAACAAAATAATAGAAACAAATGCATCATACAGTCATCAGTTATAAGCATAAATATTATAAGGGAATTTAATACCTTATCCTAGGACCGTGCAGTTCTAGCGGGTTTTTTATTACGATCCTTAATTAATAAAAAAATGTGTCCAGACGTCCGTGCTTATGTTCTTCACGTCTGGCACTATTATCTTTTTTTAAGAAACTTCCAAATTTTCGAAAATAAAGTTATTTTTTCCCACATCATGACGCGTCCAAAGACGTTAAAAAATAACGTCAGTAATATAGTATTGCTTCGAAACGAAAAAATATGATCTACTTTATTTCATTGTATGTCACACTGCAAGTTCAAAAATTCCTCATAATATAGGTTTGAAAGTTTATACCAGAAAAAAATATATGTTAATAGTTGTCGAGTAAGATTTTAATTGAATTAAAAATGAAATCAGACCAATGTGTATGTTTTCCGTTGGTTGTAATTAAAATTTTAGAAGATGGAAACCATTAGAATGTTTGGATATTATATAGAATACAAAAAATAATCGAAACTCCACAAATTATGTCAGCAACTTTTATTTAAGAGAAAACAAGTTTATTTCCACTTCAGATTATAAAATTTTGCCTAATGAAAATGTGTTTTTATCCTGAACTGCATTTTTTTATAAGTAGAGAAAGCCATTCATAACCAGTAAACGTAACTAATTAATTTAATTATAACTGAATTGAAGTGATAATGTTTTCAGCCAATTTTTCAAACAAAAGAAAAAGAACGTATGGAAAATTTTATATAGCACATGAACCAATCAATTCAAATCGCATGTGTTATAATTCTGGTATTCCGAATATACTTACAATTGTAGACTTCCCACGTAAGTACGTAAGTATCATCCGAATTTTTCCACCAACAACGAACACTTGCAAACAAAAGAATTGTAGCGATAACGACGAAAATTTTCCGAACAAAAGTACGCGCAGATTCGAAAATGGTTTGAGACACGCACTTCATTGAGGAATTATACGATGGTGAACTCAGATACAATGGAGTTAAACAAAACGACAAAAATGCCGGTTCTGAGATTAGGATCAATCGACGATCAATAATGCCCATAGGTGCCAAGTGCCGACAGCTGGATGAGGTTGGGTTTGAGTTTCCTTTTCCATTCATGGATTGCCCAATGGGATAATCCGAAAAGTTCATCCAATCAGAAGTTCTGTTCTCAAGATCGTTCGAACAACTTTAGGATACGATTGTGCTGATGATCTTTCTTTAACCACGTGAGGAAGAAAAAGACAGAAACCCGTCTTTTATATGCGACAGTTGTTTGAATGAAATCGAGAATAGAGCCCCAGATTAGCGTTCTATAACTGCTTAATTAGCTATTACTTTTAGACCTAGAATATTACATTCCCCTGTCTGATATACGCAAAATTAAAAAAAAGGAACAATAGAAAAAATCTTCAGATTTCGATCAAATTTCTTCAAATTTTTCAGAAATCCGAGATTTGGCAAAGTTTCTTCAGATTTGAAGAAAAATCCGTAGATCTGGCTGCACTGCGTGTAGATCCGATATGTGTAGTATCGATCGGGCCACCCATGAGTATGGTCAGTCCATAGGCAACCCGACTGTTCGGTCGGAACAACCCAAATTCTGGTTGCCGCAACCGAACCTTTCTTTGTATGTAGGGAAGATATTTAGCTATGTAGTTCATAACTTTTTAGAGGACTTTTCATTAGAAGGCTTTTAAGAAGACGTTAATAGAAATACGATCGCGAGGATTTATTTCTATAAATAAAAATGGATTGCTCAGACATTCCACAACTATGCATCACCCGTCCTACATAATTTCTTTGATAATTTTAATAAAAAATTCCTTAAAGGTTCTCCTTTGATATATACCGACAGTAAGTTCACAAATTCATTGTTTATACATTCCATAAGTATTTTGCACTCATCTGACGTCATTTCTTTTGATACGTTCAATAACTATGTATTGAAAAAAATGTTTTAATTCAAAAATAATTATGTAAAATTTGTAAGATTGCAGAAGGTTTTGCGGTTGAGCGACTCGAAAAATACCAACAGATTCTTAAGAGGTCCTCTTATACATACAGCGGATTAATGTAACAGATTTAGAAATTTGTTTTGATATAGCTAGGATTTTAAATCAAATATTTTAGATGAAGAACACATAATTTGAAAAATCTTGCCAGAATTTATAAAATAAATCAACTACAAAAATATTAGAGTTGACTAAGAAACGTTGAAATCATCTTTTACATAATAGAGTAATCTATTAAAAAGATTCAATTTACTTACTTGAAACATTAAAATAAAGTATCATGAGTGATAAAATACATTTAGCACTATTAAAATCTAATTCAAGGAAACTTTTAATCAAATATTGAAAATATGCTATAGTGATAACGTAAATACCTACTTCCGAGAACACGTAAATCAACATTTAGTGAAATAGAACTGAAAAAATACAAATATTAATATAGTTTATAGAAATCGAGAAAGGTATATTGCTTTCTAGCTAACTACTTTAATTCAGATATCACACATTTTTTTTCTATAATTTTAGAACCTTCTAGAACATTGCGACAAAGAGGAAGATATTTTTCATAGATAAATAGAATAAAATTGTATGTGGCAAGTATAGGCTAGAGAGAAAGAGGGAAGTAGAGAGAAAGAGAAAGAGCAGTTTGTAAAATAAAAAATGTTTTAATTGAAAAATAATCTTCTAAAATTTGTTATGTTCCAGAAGGATTGCTATTGAGCGACTCGAAACCAGTTACAATTCGGAGAGCATTCCTCAGCAAATGAATTAAACCATATAAAATTTGTGCATGAATCTTGAAAAATACCAACAGATTCTTAAGATATCCTTTAGAAACAGTGAATCACTGTGACAGTTTTAAAATTTGATATTAATATAGCTAGGATGTCAAATAAACTATTTGAAATGAAGAACATACAGTTTGAAAACTCTTGTTAGATTTTACTTAATTGAAATAAAGTATTAAGAATGATAAAAATAAATTCAACAGTATTAAAACTTGATGCAGGGAATCTGTGAACCAGACATTGGGAAAAATAATACAGTGATGACATGAATATCTACTTTCTGTAACTCTTAAATCAAAATTTATTGATGTAGAAAATTTAAAAAATACCACATTAATATAGTTTATAGAAATCTAGGATAATATATATTGCTTTCTAGCTAACTAATTTAATTCAGAGGCCATAAAAAACCTATCTTACCGATATTCGACAGTTGTAATGGCTAATGCTATGTTTTGCAGGATATTCACTATGACGTCTTCAAATTTGTGCTGCGCAATTACTGAAAATAATTTTTTCCCAATTTTAAGGTTATTTTCAATAATGCATTACATTTGTTTACGCTGCAAAAAAAAGTTATCATTCAAACATGTCTATAATTGTAGATTATAACTTAGAAACTTCTAGAAAATTGCGACAAAATTGGAGATATATGAATATGAAAAATTGATTACGTATATTAATATCTATTATTATATATAACAGCTGGAAATCTTTTTTTTTTCGTAGAACAAAAATTTTGAAGTTGTAGTTAAATAAATCCATTTAAAGGGGTAAGGGTTTATAGTTAACGGAATAATGGATTTAACTATTCCAACTTAGTAAACGCAAATTTTTTTCACTAAAACGGGAACATGGATTAACAAAGTTGATCATATAGCGCGCAACCATCAGACATGCTGATTCTGATTCTGTCCGTGCATAAATTGCTCAATTTATCCCCGAGTTCCGATCTGGGCCCGATCGAATTTCCCACATGTGGCTGCAAGGGCTCAGATGGCGTGGCTCGCGTCAGAACCACGTCGGATCGGAGTAGGTTAGGAACGATTATTTCAAGTTTTCTGTTATCGTCGTGATATTGTTTTTCTTTCATAGAACTTAAAATGCCAAAAGCAAAAAGTAGATTGTGAGTTCGGAATCAGAGAATTGTTGGTGAGATTTCTTATATCCGCAATACAGACAAAGGTAAGCTTTAATTTTCTAGAATCAACATCACAATTCATGTTTAGTGTCTGAAGATATTCAACAATGTATTCGAGAAAACGTCGTCATTTTGACCGCATTTACTATTTATGTGAATAAAAAATGCTTTCCAGCTTTTTAAAATTTTATATTTTGTTGCTGATATTGTGAAAAAAGAGATTACCTTATACCAAATATATGAATTTCCGAATCAGCAACATTAAAGATTAAATGCTTTTTATATTTTCTCGAACATAACCTCGCTTTTAAAATCTCAATCCACGTGCCCCATGTGCATTACTCAAACAAAAATCATTTCAAACTAATATTGAGAAGATTCAAAAATATTCATAATTAAAATTCATTTGTGTGTGTAATACCTCTAAATTTGATCATTGTTTGAATAAAAAATGCTTTCCAGCTTTTTAGAATTTTATATTTTGTTGCTGATATTGTGAAAAAAGAGATTACCTTATACCAAATTTATGAATTTAAGAATCAGCAACATTAAAGATTAAATGCTTTTTATATTTTCTCGGACATAACCTCGCTTTTAAAATCTTAATCCACGTGCCCCATGTGCATTAGGCAAACAAAAATGATTTAAAACACATTTTGGATACCTCAATCTGGGCCCTATCGGATAGGGCTTTTCATTCACGGTCTGGCGGTTGACAGATTACCCAATCGGGTCCACATTTTTCCCGATCGAGGCCCGACCGGCGCCCCACTAAAATTTCTGCACGGGTATTTGTAAATAGAAGATAATGACGATAAGAAGGAGGAGGACGACGAAGATGAGGAGCAGGAAGATTCGATAATTATGTAGTTAAGTAAGTACTGAAAATATTGAAGTTAGATGTAAAAATTAAGGAGCACTTTGGCTTCTAAACAACACCAAAAACTAAAGAAACTGTAGGTAATGCCTTGCTTGTGTGTACTAGTTGTATCGCCACTCTCGGTGTTGCATTCTGCTCTGAGCTTGATAAATAATCCTCAAATAATATTAACCTCATTTAAGTCTTAAATCAACATTTAATAATAAAGAAAGCTAATTCAATCAATCCAGTTAAACGGATAAGGATTGCTGATTAGCATAATCGTAAACATACTTTTAACTCGACTATGTTAACTTAGTCAACGAAAATAATTAATATGAGGTTTCTTTCTTTAAAACATTTTTAAGATACTTTTTCAGCTTATCTAAAATTTTCAGAAATCTTTTTTAATTTTATCATAAACAGGAGGCAAATTATATTTATATAACCTTAAAGCAAACAAACAAAGAAAATTAAATAGTATATATTCGAAAATTTTATTTTGTATTCAAATATAGTTATCCATTTAAATTATACTGTACCTAATTTTTTATTTTTTCACTCAAAAATCTTTTTTTTTGTTGGAAAATTCAACGATTTTTTAAAAATTCATGTTTTTGAATCAATTCAACTCATTCTGATTTGAGATAAACATTTTTTTCACTGTGAATTTTGTTTTTTTCTTAAATATTCATCTACTAGATTAAGAAGTATTTTTAAGATGAATTCAACTGTTTCTGATTCAAAATAAAAATCTTCTTGGATTTATGTATCAAATATTATGTTCATTGTTCATAACTAATATTTCTTGTTTGAAAAGGAAACTATTTGTTTGAAGGTTAAATTTTTTATTTGAATTTTTATTTGACATCTGAAATTGTCACAAATCTTTTTAAATTTACTGAAGTATTCAAATTAATCAACTAAATAAAGAACATGAAGAGAAGAAGGAGAAGCAGATATTGAAATATTATAAATCTGAAGTGAACTGTTAGAATCTTGAAACATATGTCGAGCCTCCTCTGCATTGAAAATAACTCAAATGATTCAAGGTTGGGTGAAGTGAAGAAATACACATGTGTACGTTTTAAGTACAATAAGCGAATAATAATAAGCGAATAAACTAACTGATAAGGTATTAACGTCAACTAATAAAACACATTATTAATATATATCTCCATTTTTGTCGTAATTTTCTAGAAGTTTCTAAGTTATAATCTAAAAGTCTAGACACGTTTGAAATATAACTTTTTTCTCAGCGTAGACAAATGTGATGCATCATTGAAAATAACCTTAAAATTGGAAAAAAATTCGTTTGAATAATTGCGCAGCATAAATTTGATGAAGTCATTAAGAATATTCTGCAAAACATAGCATTAGCCATTACAACTGTAGAATATTCGTAAGATAGGTTTTTATGGCCTCTGAATTAAATTAGTTAGCTAGAAAGCAATATATCATCCTCGATTTCTATGAACTATATTAATGTTGCATATTTTTAATTTTCTACATTACTAAATTTTGATTTAAGCGTTACAGAAAGTAGATATTCATGTCATCACTGCATTATTTTTTCCAATGTCTGGTTCACAGATTCCCTAGGGGCCTCAGTAGTCCTTGCGCCCTGTCTACGGACAGGTCATTCTGTATCTTTCGGTCAATAAACAAAATTATTCTTATATCAAGTATGAAAGAAGTGTAATTCACTAGACCGTCACATAATTTTGGCGATTCTAGCCACGATCCCTTTGATCGACACGACGTTCTTTGGGGATAAAAAAAGAATTTGTGAAGTTAAGACAGTTAAGTGCAGTTAAGTTAATTGTGGCAACATAGTCCCATATGTGTGAAAACCTACGAGGTTTCAAAGATAGCGCAAGTGTACTACCAGGGCATATAAGGATTATCAGTAAACGATTAATCTTTAGCCAAAAGAGATCACGCTAATAGTGCAAATCAAGTGAAGCTACTAGTGACTCTTAAGAAAGGCGCGACGTCACTTTTCAAAGGGGACACCACGGGAGGCTAAGAATTTCCCGATTTTCCAGCCAGCTATCTGCCTACGGAGCTGCAGCATCCCGCCTGACCCTGCCAAGATCAGTAGACTACCATTGATTCTCAACTGCGCCAGCGACACTCAAACTCCTGTTGCGTAAGTTTAGTAAAAATTTTAATAATTCAAAAATAGTAAGAAGTAATACGCGGCTTCTTTCTTTAAGAAAAACGCTTACGTTTAGTTTATAAAATTAATAAGCATTGTACAAATTGCGTCGCGATCCGAACTATCAAAATTGTGCGACAAAAATACTACCTCACACTGGCGTTCGCAGCATTAGACAAAATTTAATAGAATACCCGACGGTAGAATCGGAAACAAGTGAAGAATCTTTAGGTAACCTAAATCACGATACTAATCCTTTCCTCACGGCTCGAGAAATGTCTGAAGAAGATTTATCGTGCGGTTCGCAGGAAGCATCCACAATGATGGATGACCCCATAAAATTTATTATAGAAAAATTGAGTGGTATGAAAACCTTTCAAAAAAGATAGAAGATGCGCTACGAATTTTAAACGCTGAAAATTCTCAGCGCGCAAGAGAAATTGAATATCTCGCGAAGCAGGGAAAGCTCTTAACGGAAGATGAGAGTTCGGGAAAAGGAGAAAAATATACCTCATGCGAAAATCGTATTTTACCAGAACCTGAAAATTCGTCTATTCCTCCGCAAGGAAAAAAGCAACTAAAAGATCCCCCTTGCCAAAATATCGATATTCAAAAAGTAGAAAATTCGTCTCTTCCTCCACTAGGGAATAATAGAACGGATCAGGCTGAAAATTACGCGCAAAACGTACCAGTAGTAACCCAGCATCCCCAGGAAAGCGTGCGAATATATCATTTTCAAGGCCGAGAGTCTAGAAGTAGCTCTACATCCCCGTCTGCGCGAAGAAATTTCACGTCTTCTCAAGCTAATCGGTTACAGACAACGTCCATTCCTGTGGCAACGTCTATTTCCGCGAAGGACATCATCAGAACCGTCGAAGAATTGAGAGGACGTGCTGATGTGGGTGTCTAGGTCTTTATCAAGTCAGTTAAGCGTGCGAAATCGAGATGTTCGCAGCCGGATTTACTATTGGATTTTATAATAGCTGAAAAAATTAAGGACCAAGCAAAACGCGCAATTCGCTTCAGTTCAATAGATGATTATGATCAGTTTTTCTCCGCCTTAAGGCAAAATGTAGGTATAATCAGTTCAGTTAAGTTAAGTCGGTCCAGAAGGAAAAATCGGCAATTAAAAAATATATCATGAATTTGAAGGATGAAAGCGGCACACAAGTTCGTCCTCTCCGACCGAGTACTTTGAACGAAGCACAGCAGGACGCCTTAGAGTCTGAGGTTTGGTATAGGGAAAAGCATCACAATAGATACAATAGATACTCAAATGTTAGACCACCCGGTAACAAACCCCTAACAAAACCGGCCTTTGCTCAATCTAAGACAGCATTCAAACATGCATCATCCGCCTCAAAGTACCCAAGTATTAACAACCCTCCAAATCATTCCCTGGTTTTACAACAAAGACTTCAGATGTTTTGTAAAATCTGCAAAAGACCGGGAGATCACGAATCCCAATGCTACATTAGAGACCGAAATTTTCCGATAGGACACTCGAACTCTTGCCCGCCGAATCGTGTCCACAATTTACAGGTGGAAGAAGAACATCCAGAAAATGTTCTAGGCCATCACGAAGATCAACTATCAACAGAGATAGAGTCTCCGCAATATCAGGAAGACTATTCTCAATTAGAGCACACCCACATGGAACAAACAGAACAGGAAGACTTTTAGTGGACAATGGATCCTCACTCAACCTAATCAAGGATGAGATTGTTCAATTAAATCATCCGCGTGAAAAATTTATCAAAGTGTTCTCTATGGGAAACGACCAACACCGGACAAACGAAATAACAAAATTTAAATTCCAGGAAAAAGAGCATGTGTTTGTTATTGTCCCAAATGATTTCCCACTACCAGAAGATGGAATTATCCGAGTTCCATTCATGTACAGTTATAAATTTAGCCTTTCAAATACTCATTTAGAATTAGACAACGTTAATCACGAATTACACGACGATGGGATATTTGTACCAGAAAACTCGATTAAAGTAATTAACTTTCAAGTAGAAAAGAAACAGGGTCACATGCTAATTACAGATCATCCGCATATTCCGGACTCAATTTATAGAATCCAAAACCATGAATTACGAATTACAATTTCTAATCATACAGGCCAAATGATGATGCTTTCAACCACGGAAATTCAACCCAAGTACATAAGTTTTCAGTCCGAATGCGAAGATAGAATACATTTTATCACAACAAAGGAATTAGCCAAGAGATTAGAACTTCTCCGAGCAAACACAAGACTCTCGCATATTGAAAAAAATAACCAAGAAGGAATAAACAAACTTATCCAAAATTATCATGATATTTTCACCTTAGAAGGTGATCCTCTCCCATGCACAAATCTAGAAAAACACGAAATTATCTTAAAAGAGGAGAGACCCATTAACATTCCTTCTTATCGCCAGCCAGAGTGGCATAAAGCTGAAATCAATCGTCAAGTAAAAGAGATGCTTAACAAACGAGTAATCTCTATGTCAAAATCACCATTCAACTCACCATTATAGGTAGTTCCGAAGAAAGCCGATGATTCTGGGAAGAAGAAATGGAAATTAGCATTTGCTTGAATAATAGGAAATTACTGTATTCAGTTAACATACCAATATCTGAAATTGATGAATATAAAGTACAACATTTAATTCCGATTCCGAAGCAGCATGGCAATCAATTTCTTATACCTGTTCCGAAGGAACAGTTCATTTTTCTAAACAATCCGAAAACCGTGTATGTTCCTACGAATGAAAAAGAAATATTCAAGTGCAGGTTACTCGAAAAAATCAAGATCTGTCAACGTTCTCATCCAACTTATTTGTTAGCTGATACACACAGTTGTGAAAACCAAATTATCCGTAGTGGTATTAAAACACTAGACTTATCAACATGTGAGATATCCGTTCTCAAAATCGATTATTTAGTTTTTATTAGTTTAGCAGAAAGTCAAGGATATATTATAGTTTCTGAAAAATCTATAGACTTAACAACCAACTGCGAAGGAATAATTAAAGATATTGAAATTACCGAGGCATCACTTCTATCGTCAGGAAGCAATTGTATTTTAACCACCGAAGGTGCCATAGTTAAGTTAAAACAAAGCAGGGAACTGAGAAAACACATATATTACACAAAAAATATTTCTGTACCTTATACCAGTGATGATCTAGATTTACTCAACGATAAACTGCTACCAATCCAAAAACAGATTGATAATGAGCAATTGCTGCAAGCAGGTAGAACATTAGATGATATCGATAATGTTTTAAACAGAGTCAAAAATGAACGTCGAACACGAACATGGACTGAAACCACCACAGAAACTCTTACATACTTAGGTTATGTTGCGTTAGTATTCATAACCTTATTCTCCATGTACAAATGCGGACTCTGCGATCTAGCACGGAAATGTCTGCCGAAAACCTGTTTCAATCTATTTTGTGCAACTAATAACATTAATAATAACACAGCCCCAACGCCAACTATTGTTACCTACGTTCCACAGGCTCCTCCTGCACATGAAATTGAAAACAGTGAGCCGTTAGTAGAACCTAAAGTTGTTAAATTGCGTTTTTCAGGAGCAAAACGAGTCTAACGAGGGGACTGTAATACCTCTACTTTACCACTCTCCCCTCTCGTTGATTCTAGAAAGGTCATTCTGTATCTTCCGGTCAATAAACAAAAGTATTTTTATATCAAGTATAAAAGAAGTGTAATTCACTAGACCGTCACACATGATAGTTTATTTCAAGTATGTAAAATCTAAAAAGAGCTTTTAAACTATGTGTTCTTCATCTCAAATAGATTATTTGACATCATAGCTATATTAATATAAAATTCTAAACCTGTCAAAGAGATTCACTGTTTGTAAAGGATATCTTAAGAATCTGTTGGTATTTTTCAAGATTCATACACAAATCTTACATTGGTTAATTCATTTGCTGAGAAATACTGTCCGATTTGTAACTGATTTCGATTCGCTCAATCGCAACCCTTATGCAATATTGCAATTTTTAAAAGATTATTTTTCAATCATAAAATTTTTTATACATACCCCTCTCTCTCTCTCTCTCTCGTTCACTATCCATCCCTCTTTCTCTCTAGCCTATACATGCTACATATAATTTTATTCTATTTATCTATGAAAAATGTCTTCCTGTTTGTCGCAATGTTCTAGAAGGTTCTAGAATTATACAAAAAAATGTTTCACATCTGAATTAAATTAGTTAGCTGGAAAGCAATATACCCTCCTCGATTTCTATAAACTATATTAATTTTTATATTTTTTCAGTCCTATTTTACTAAATTAGAAATTTACTTTATCACCATACCATTTTTCTAATGTTTGATTAACAGTTTGATTAGATTTTAATATTGCTAAATGTATTTTATCATTCATGACACTTTATTTTAATGTTTCAAGTATGTAAGTTGAATCTTTTGAACAGATTAGTCTATAATGTAAAAGACGATTTCAAAGTTTCTTAGTCAACTCCAATATTTTTTTAGTTGATTTATTTGATAAATTCTAGCAAGATTTTTCAAATTATATGTTCTTCGTCTAAAATATTTTATTTAAAATCTTAGCTTTATCAATATAAAATTCTAAATCTGTTATATTAATCGACTGTATGTAAGAGGACCTCTTAAGAATCTGTTGGTATGTTTCGAGTCACTCAACCGCAAACCTTCTGCAATCTTACAAATTTTACAAAATTATTTTTGAATTAAAGCATTTTTTCAATACATAGTTATTGAACATATAAAAAAAAAATGATGTCAGATGAGTGCAAAATACTTATGGAATGTATAAACAATGAATTTTGAACTTACTCTCGATATATGTCAAAGGAGAACCTTTAAGGAATTTTTTATTAAAAATATCAAAGAAATTATGTAGGACGGGTGATACACAGTTGTGGAATCTATAAGCAATCCATTTTTGTTAATAGAAGTGAATCCTTGCAATCGTGTGTCTATTAACGTCTTTTTAAAAGCCTTCTAGTTAAAAGTCTTCTTAAAAGTTATGAACTACATAGCTGAATTTCTACTTCAATCTTATGCCCATCAACATCTTCTCATTAATATCAACATATGGTGTCGACGCGCAACAAAGACAGTCATTGAAGCGATAATCGCTCTTGACAATTTTGCATGTAATATAAATTATATTATTTTGGTACGAAAAAACCTCCAAATGCGGGGATAGCTGATGTCACATATGTTTAGTGTACAAGAGAGATTTCCCAGAATTGATAAGCATGGGAAAATAATTTTTAGGGTACATGTAGAAATTTCTTGAGGTGATTAACCTAGAAAGCTTCTAGAAGGGATTTCAGGGTTATTGGTTTTAGCCCGCAAGAGAGAATTGATTAACGTATGTTGTGAAATCAGTCTTTTAAGGTGTTAAGGTGACATATGATTCAAGTTATTTCCTAAAACCTTCGAATACGCTGACCCTCACTTGACGCAGTGACGTCAGACATTATATCCTGTTCCATATTTTATAGTGAAAAATTTTCATTCCCGGAATCAAGTATTCATTTTCAATATCCATAGTGAGAATCGGATACAACACTGTGATTCGTATGTCAAAACAAGGGGCAAACCCCAACTCCCAGCCTTCCGTGCTCTAGCCGCAAGTTCGCTAATCGTCCGGAAAAACTTGGTCCAGAACTTCCCCTACCATTTCTACTGTTGTTCTCCTTGATGATATATAAAAAAAGTTCCTTTTCCATTCTTGATAATTTTTAACTATTGGATTGGGATAAATTCGCAAGTAAACAACACCCTACACATATTTGAAGCGTTATTTGAAAAAATTTAATTTTTAAAAAGGACGCTGAAAAAAGAAAAAATAATAATGGGTCCAAATCCTCTTGAGTTTTTACTCTAGTTTCATAAACTTCAAAATGAATGAGCGTCAGTAAAATCCACTGGAAAGCTTTTTCCGTACTTTTTGTACAGCGTATTTCACTTCACTTTGAACACGCAAAACCTAGTCCTTTTAATCGAGTCAAAAAAACTTAAGTTATAAATATAAAATAATTATGTTAATAAAAATTATTTGCAGTATTGTCAAAGAATATTTTGATATTTTTCTTAAATTATGTTTACCTCAAAAACAATGAATTTATTATTCTATATTATATTATTAAATCTATAATTTGTTTAAACAATATAAAATATGAGAATTAAAATTACTCCACCGTTACACGTAAGAAATGTATACGTAAAAGTTACGAACAAGTAGCTAGGTCTCGGATATGAGAAAATTCATTGGACATTGACGTAATTTCGTAAATAATTTGCGAATTTTGAGAAAGAATTGACGAACTCGATATGACAAGTCTAAAACCGCTCATCACTTCTTTTCTGTAAATAATTACAAAAATATTATGAGTGATTGGGAAAAGTTTCACAGAGCACTCACGAGCTTGCTCGATAAATCTGGGAACTCGGACGTAGGTTCGTCTTTACGTAGCCCGCACACACTCTCGCCCAGCCGCTCGGTGCGTATGCGCACGCGTATGTGTGGTTTGAATTCGTCTGATGAGTGGCTAGAATTTTTATTATATCTACATTGTTCAGCCTCGATGGCTGCGCGTATTTACGTACTCATGATTTATGTTTAGAAACTGTCGACATCGAAGTTTTAAAGCCTCAGAGTTGTGCGAATGTATAAATATAAATTAAATCGCACAAATAAAATGTTTTCCTTTTTATCTTCAAGTCTAAAATTTCCAGGAACTGCTCGTAGGAAATTCTAACTGTTCGAAAAAAAGTTCTAAATTTATCCATGAATTTTTCATAGAAATAAGGATTTAATGTTTGATTTTTTTATCCCGTATCCGAGACCTAGTTACATGTTCGTGACTTTTTCACGGATAAATTTTTTCCGTGTATGACAGACCGAAAAGTTGAAACTTCCAAACTTATAGTCCATTTAAACGAGTAGAAACTATGCATGCGTACATATTTTGTGGACAGATTAGAAGGAATTGACGTAATCGAAAATAAAGCATATAAGTATGGATTTAAAAATAACCCTGACCAAAAAATTGGAATTTCCAAACTTATATTGCACTTGAAAGAATAGAAACTATGTAAGCGCGCATATTTTGTGGATAGATTAGAATGAATTAAATTAATAAAAAATACAGCATTTCAGTATGGAATTGAAAATAACCATGAGACGTCTGTCTACTGACCGAATTAAGCGGAATTAAAAAAGCAGAAAATATATTCGTCTGGATGGAATGCAACACAAGTGTTAATCGTTAAGAAAACAGAAAAAAATTGATTTTGGAGATCACCTATTCTTTCGTTGGGAACTTCTGACAATGAAAAATGAGCGCATTAAAAAAATAAAATAATGCTCAATCTTTC
Organism: Belonocnema kinseyi; assembly: GCF_010883055.1. NCBI lineage: Eukaryota > Metazoa > Arthropoda > Insecta > Hymenoptera > Cynipidae > Belonocnema > Belonocnema kinseyi. The sequence goes on from NC_046663.1 coordinate 116,841,496, forward strand.
CTTTAAATCTGAAAATATTAATTTTTTTCTATTCTTCTCTTCTTACCGAGTAAGGATCATAATTAAGGCACTTCTAACGCAGTTCTTTACTAGCTGCAAAAAACATACATCATTTTTACGTTTATTAAAACACGGCTCAAAATATTAAAAATGGAAAAAGAACTTTATGTGGATTTCTTCAAGCAGAACAATTTTTACTTTAAACTTTTCCCCGTATATTCTATTTTTTTCACAAAATAATCGAAACTTTTGTTTTTCAGCAAATTATCTACCACTATGTAGTTTTTGAGCTTTTTCAAATTTATTTCTGGACTAAGAAAATCTACAAACGACCATATGATACTAAAAAAGAAATCAATTATATATGTTATTATAATAACAACTTTTATGCCTTTTTAACAATTTGACCCCATGTAAGGTTAACCATTGCGACAACACTAGGACAGTAACTGAAATTGTCCAAATATATTACACCTCCATAACTCTAAAGAACACTATATACATAGGGCGCTAAGAAAGTTTTGCAATACAGATGAACCTTTTATATTTTTGCGACATACTTTCTACCACAGATAATACACTTTTCCATAGGTCGAAGCCAGTCATCGAACCAACCCTGTCACTTTTCTTCTGGAAGATCTGTACACGCTTGGTCCCACCCCATCAGAAGGTCAGATTCGTTAGTAAACCGACGCCCTTTTAGTTGTTCTTTACTTCCGGAATCAAACCAACGTCAGAGGTAGCTAGATCTGGACTGTAAGGAGTGTGATCTAGAATAATCAGTCCAGATTTGACCAAAAAAGCTACTGTGACCTTCGCTCTGTGAGCCGGAACATTGTCGGTGCACTGCAATCTTTCTTTTGTTTACAGATCAAGACTTCATCTTGTAACCATAGAGTACAAACCTTCCTAACATGTCAATGTTCATGCAGAATTCGATGGACTGCTGGTGCACTAATGTGTAACATTTGCTCTATCTGCCGGTACGTGATTTTTCTATTATCGTTCAGTAGGTTATTCACAAACGAAATGTTTTCCGATGTCACCACTTCCAGCGATCGACCGAAATTTCCCCTTTCGAACTGTTTCAATCATCGAAAAATTGTTCTGCGATGCGGACAATCCTTACCCAATACCGGAAACATTTCCTTAAAACTTTGGTCTGCACTTAAACCGCGAGAAAAGTTGTATCGAATTATCGCACGATATTCTTCCTAAGTTCAGGACGCCATTTTTTAATTTGACGCTCTTTCTAACGATGCAAGGATCATCTCTCTTCTTTCAATAGGATTGGCGTATTGTAAGACTTTCGTAGCGCCCTACGTATGTACACTCTACACAGCATACAGGGTTTGATTGAAAATTAATGAGCCTTCCCGCGCGGAGCGTCTGCCAAGCGATCAACCGAATCGGCTCGTGGGGGAAAATGATTAGTGAACCTTCCCCTTCCACTAGAAACCGGTCTCAGTTCGCTGGAAACAGCGGTGCAGTCAACATCGCTCCGCGCGTGAAAGCTGTTTTAAAAGTGTGTTAGGATATTGCAGTGGCGAAAATGCATCGATCGTTGGAGTCAAAACCATGCTGATCATCTTTTTCGACTCTCGAGGCATCTTCCACAAGGAGTTTGTACCTCCAGGAAGCACTGTAAACGCGGAATTTTACAAAGAAGTGCTCCTTCGGCTGAAAAACCGCGTCGCCCGGGTTCGGCCCAACCTCGTCGAAAATTGGACCCTTCATCACGACAATGCGCCGGTGCACACAGCCTTCCTCTGCACCTCTGCATTGGCCAAGATGGGGGTTCCGGTACTTCCCCACCCTCCCTACAGCCCAGACATGTCCCCTCCGGACTTCTTCTTGTTCCCGCGCCTGAAAAGAAAGCTGAAGGGGAGGCGTTTCGACTCCATCAAGGCGATCCACGAAACTGTGACAGCCGAATTGAACGCGATTCCGGCGAATGAGTTTAAAAAATGTTTCCTGCAGTGGAAGGACCGCTACCAGCGGTGTATTGACGCTCAAGGGTCCTATTTTGAAGAATATTAGTTGTATAAGCCAAAAGGTTTAGTAAAACTGCTTAAAAAAAAATAAGGCTCATTACTTTTTAATCGAACCCTGTATATCCGCTCGAACAGTTTTTGCGGCGAGTGAAGATGCAAAGATGATTAACAGAATTCGAGTCTCTATGTCGCGTCGCATCCGAGGCACTGTTTCTTCTTCCCCATTCTTCATTGCACTGGGTACTCTCATCTAACTCCCTCAGAGTTTCTGAACCACGGCACCTTGACAAGCATCCAGCAAACAAGTCATCGAATTTTCGCATTTTAAAAGATATTTATTATTCATAAATTGTGATACATACGTCGGCTTTACACCGACGAGCGGAAGGTTAGGTACACGCGCGTAGTACTATTGGGGCGAACGAAACATGCGCCACGTAAAGAGCGTGAACGAAATATTGCAAACTGATAAAATTCAAATACGCCAGCTGCACGGTAAAAAAAGTGTTCAAAATGATACCGAAATCAATATCATTTTGATATGCAACAAAAATGATACCGAATTGAAGAGCATTTTGATCGGCCGGAGTGAATGATCGATTTTTGGGATCATAAAATGTTAAGTGTAGTTGTCACTTTCGTGTAAAGCCGACCCACAGATGGCACATCTTTAAACTTCGAGAAATCCGAAATGAATATGCATATTTCGTGAAGCGAAAACTACAAACAATGCTAAAGTTTTTGACCGGGGGGGGGGGGCATTTAGTTGAATATTTAAAAATTGAAATGTTTTATTGGCGGAACGTTTGACTGTGTATTTGAAAATGTTGAAAGTTTTATCAAATTAAACTCTAAATAAAATGAGTTTCGAAATGTCTTTGAGAAGTGCCGGTCGCCTACTCCGGGAAGGGGAAAAACCAGAAAAAAAATTCAAAAGTTTGAATATTTGTTCAGTTTAAATGCTTAAAGTACAATAGAAAAGAAGAACCAAGAAAAAAAGACGTAGGTGAGACACATGAAATCCAATCCCAAGGAGAGTTCTTCAGATCAACAAAAATAGGTCCAAATCGGCCCAAGATCTCGCCCTAAACACAGCAATGGACATGGGGCAGGGATACTAGTCATGTGCGAACCCAACAAAAGGAGCATAGAAGGCAGAAATGACTCGGTATTTGACGAAGTATTAGATACCGCTATAAAGGTACCTGAAATAAGTATCGCCATTAAAGATCAGGGAAAAGGAACTGGTTTCTCCTACGTATCAACGACATAGTTTACTATATACAGCTGCTATGCCTTCCCAAAGAAAAAGGTTAAAGAGCTGGAAGCACTCCTGCAACGCATTGCAAACTGCATCAGATCTAGAGGCGAAGAAGCCATAGTTGCAGGAGACTTTATCGTTAAATTTCGGCAATAGGGTATGAAAAGAACTGACAGTAAAGGAAGAATAGTTACCGAATGTTTAGCACAAAAGGGCCTAATCGTCAAGAACAAGGGCGAAAATCCTACATTTGTAAGGAGGGACTACGGGTCGATACTTGATTTTAAAATCGCTAAGACTCGCTGAAACATCTCCAATGCGTTGGAAACACTATGCAATGAGTGTATGCCCAAAGGTAACACAGTTCGCAAAAGCCAACCTATGTACTGGTAAAACGAAAAGCTTGCGAAGCTCCGGCAAGCGTGCATCGAAAAACGATGGAAGCACACAAGATCTGCAAAGAAGAATGCACCTTTGCAGGAGCAGCAACTGTGGACGGAGTACGTGTGCAGCAAGAAAGAGCTCCAAGGAAGTATCAAAGCGACAAAAAATAAAGGCTGGATTACTGTTCGTGAAGAAGTAGACAGAGATGTATGAGAAAAGGATACGACATAGTGCGCGAGCAAGTAATTGGAAACCTCCCTAAGTCTCAAATGATGATCCAAACCGTAGATGATGTCCCAAAACAACTCTTTCCAGTGTATAATTTAGTTGATTTTGACGAAGTCCTAAACGCTGCGTTTAAAGTTCTCTCCAAAGAGGAATTAAGAGCCGTATCTGCGAAGCTTAAGATCAACGAGGGCCTAGGACCAGGACTGATACCACCAAAAGTAATAAAGCATTTGGCAAACTCAAAGTCAGATTACGTGCTTGTATTATATAATCAACTGGCCATAAGAGGAGAATTTCCGAAGATCCGAAAAATATACAGGTTGGCAATGTTAAAGAAAGAAAAAAAGCCAATGGAATACCCTATTTCCTACAGACCAATATGTCTCCTAGATGCAGCAGGACAGCTGTACGAGGGTGGATTGATAAGTTTCCGGCCTGACCAAGAAAAACAACGTTTTTAAGAATTTTTTTTTTTATTTCTCAACAGAATCTCCTCCAAGGCTGATACA
>NC_046663.1:116845971-116851385 GCF_010883055.1 Belonocnema kinseyi
ATCCATCCATCCATCCATCCATCCATCCATCCATCTATCCATCCATCCATCCATCCATCCATCCATCCATCCATCCATCCATCAATTTATTATAATTTTGTTATAAAAAAGAAATTTTACACCTAAAAACTACAAAAATGCTCAGATTTTGGACCGGGACCTGAAGAATTGAACTGCATGTTCACAAAACGTCGCCAAAATTTGTAGTTTTTTACACGATTGGAACCCGAATTAACTCTTTCATAAAAATGAATCATAGTGAAAGCATTAAATCTATTATTAAAGAACACTACGATGTGAGTACTCTTACTAAAACCAACACCCTTGGTAAGCTTAGGACTTCTCAAAGTAAGCTACTACCATCCTTAGATTTTTAAAAACGGTGCAGGGACAACAAAATCGTCCCAAAATTCTTGGAACTGAAAAATAATTTAGGAACATCTCAAATGAAATCAATTCTGCATAATAAAAGTTTTCCTCTCTTGAAAGAAAGAATACAACATACCAAATTTCTCTTGCATACTGCCTCCAAGAAGCTATTAAAAATTCACTTTATCCTATCAAACACCCTCAGACTTCAAATTTGGTTTCCGTTGGATCGCATATCTTTTGATCAATCCAAACGTGCTAAAGAATCCGCGCTAGCATAACTTTAATACGTGTGCTGTCTAATCTTTTTCAGTCTACTTGCTTGCCTTCGTGTTGCGGGTATGCTGCCTCTGTGATCTCCTTAGCATAGTTCTCTGCCTTCCTTGTATGGGTGGGTGGGTCGGGTGGATGGATGGATGGATGGATGGATGGATGGATGGATGGATGGATGGATGGATGGATGGATGGATGGATGGATGGATGGATGGATGGATGGATGGATGGATGGATGAATGGGTGGGTAAGTGATTAATTAGGAAAAATGGGGTGGGTGTTTTGGGTGGGTGGATGGATGGATGGCCATAAAGTGTCCTCCCGATTCTCGCGGCTAACTTCGTTCGTAAGTTTCCACCCTCTCCTGCACTAGGAATTCTATGGGCGGTATTTCGGCAATTACTCCTATTCCCTCGGTTGAGACTGTCTGACACGCACTCGCTTCTCGGGGACCGGCTACTTTTTGTTCTCTCTCCAATTTTCTTTGAAGGTGCTTTTTCTTGATAGCCTTGTGCTAGACTGGAGCTGCATACAGCAGATGAGAGTGACCGACGCTTACCAGGACTCGTGTTTTTGACGTGCTTGCCCCCCCCCCCAACGTTTGACATGAAAACTGTTAGCGCTGTCATGGTTTACTCAGCTTTTTCGATGGTTCTGTCGAAATACTCTTCGAATGTGCATTTACTGTCAAGCCACACTCCTAGATGTTTTAGGGCTCTACTGGGTCTTATCTCAACTTCTAGTACAAGAAACTTGATTGGGCGTATTTTCCTCTTCTTCGTCAGGATGTCAGCTTCTATCTTTTTGGCGCCAGTTTCAGTTTCCTGCATGTCTTCGTTCATCGCCACCACTACTATAGCTACATCATCGGCAAAACCTACAAGTCTAACGCCCGATGGTATTTCTAATCTTCACATACCGTCATACTGAACGTTCTAAAGTGTCAGGCCTAGCAGTAATCCTTGTGGTACACCGCTGTTGACTTTCCTAAATCTCCCGATCTAAAAAATACGATGCTTCCAGGATTATTTGACACTCTTTAATGCCTCTTTTTCTCATATCATCGAGGTTGTTCTGCCAAGATGCAGTATTGAAAGCATTCCGTACGTCAATAGTTATGACAGCACACAATTGTCCATTACTTTTTGAGACAGCGGCAGCTTTGTCTGCGCCGTATACAACTGCTCTGACAACATTATCTGTTTTCCGGGACTCTCTAAACCCAAATTGGTTCGCCCCTAGTTTTCCAGTCCGCGCTATATCTCCTTTTAGTCTGTTCACTATATGTTGCTCATACAGCTGTCCCTCAATCGATTATATACATCAAGCACGTAATCTGGCTTACAGTTTGCCAATTGCTTAATTACTTCAGGTGGTATAAGTCCTGGTCCTGGGCCCTTGTTGTTCTTAAGCTTCACAGATGCGGCTCTTAATTCCTCTTTAGAGAAAACTTGAAACGCAGCGTTTAGGACTCCGTCAAAATCAACTGAATTATGCACTGGAAAGAGATGTTTTGCGACATCATCTACGGTTTGCATCGTCATTTTAGGCTTAGGGGGGTTTCCAATTACTTGCTTGCGCACTATGTCGTATCCTTTTCCCCATACATCTTTTTCTACTTCTTCACGAACAGTAATATAGACTTTCTTTTTTGCTGCTTTGATACTTCCTTGGAGCTCTTTCTTGCTGCACACGTACTCCATCCACAGTTGCTGCTTCTACAAAGGTGCATTCTTTTAGCAGATCTTGTGTGCTTCCATCGTTTTTTGATGCACGCTTGCCGCAGCTTCGCAATCTCTTCGTTCTGCCAGTACATAGGTTGGCTTTTGCGAACTGTGTTACCTTTGGGCATACACTCATTGCATAGTGTTTCCAACGTGCTCGAGATATTTCAGCGAGTCGTAGCGATTGTTAGATCAAGTATCGACCCGTAGTTCTTTCTTACAAAGGTAGGATTTTCGCCCTTGTTCTTCGCGATCAGGCCGGATTGTGCTAACCATTCGGTAACTATTCTTCCTCTACTTTCAGGTATTTTCATACCCCATTGCGGAGATTTAGCGTTGAAGTCTCCTGCAACTATGGCTTCTTCTCCTCTAGATCTGATGCAGTTTGCGATTCGTTGCAGGAGTGTTTCCAGCTCTTCGACCTTTTTGTTTGAGAAGGCATAGCAGCTGTATATAGTAAACGATTTCGTTGCTACATAGAAGAAACCAGTTCCTTTTCCCTGATCTTTAATGGCGATACTTATGTTAAGTACCTTTATAGCGGTATCTAATACTTCGTTAAATACCCAGTCATTTCTGCCTTCTATGCTCCTTTTATGGGGTTCAGACATGACTAGTATCCCTGCCCCATGTCCATTACTCTGTTTTGGGCGAGATCGTGCGCAGATTTGGACCTATTTTAGTTGATCTGAAGAACTCTCATTGGGATTGGATTTAATTTGCCTCACCTACGTCTTTTTTGCTTGATTCTTCTTTTCTGTTGCACTTCAAGCTGTTAAACTGATTGCCCTCTTGCTCACAGTGCACACAGTAGGGCTTGTTTGGAGATTTTACTGCCTTATGTCCTTCTTTACCACATTTCATTCATATTGGGTCCATTGATAAAAGTTTACCAGCATCAGATTCACGCATTATTAACGTTGCATGTTGCCTTTCACCGTGTGCAGGACGTAGAGCTCTGGCCTTAAATTCTTTTGGCTTCAGTTCAGTTGCTTTTTAAATCGCCTTCGTGAATTAATCAACCGTTGTCACTTTATCCATATCTTTAATATGGATCACTGATTTCTTAATAAGAAGGGTAGTCGCTTCAGGTACATTTTCCTTTATTTTATTTTTAGAGGCTCTGCTCTGTCCAGCCCTTTTTTATCTGTAAGAAGGTGCACTCCATTTCTGGTCTTTTTGAGGTCTTAGATGTCAACATCCAGGTCGCTTAGATTCACTGCTGACTTTATTTTTTTCAGCGTCTCCGTGTACGAGTTATTTCCCATTTTTATTAAAAGAGCGCCACTTTTCTGCCACTTTGTGCGTTCCTGGTTTGCTCCCTCTTTTTTTAAATTTGTTTGGTTCTATTTCGCACGTTATTTGAGGTTTTTGTTTCATCTCCGTTCGAGTTTTGTTCTAGCTTGCATACCTTGATTTTTATTTCTGTATCGGTTTCAAGAAATTGCTTATCTCTTAATTCCGCATTCATTGACGTACCAATGAGCGCTTCGTTGATCCATTTTTTGAATTCTTTGGAATTAAAAATTTCAGCCTCAAGAGTCAGAGCGCTGCTTATTTCATACAACTCATTGGGATTGTACAAACCAGAGATCAAGGTTGTCCGATTTCTTGCAAGGGAGAAGATTTCTTCCATCGCGCTTATTTGGAGAGTTGGTTGTCTACTTTTTCTGCGCCCGATTCCGTGTTCATTGCCGTGTCCATTGCTTGCCCCCATGCACTTCCTGATCAGGGCCCGAAGGGGCTGGCTTCTGATCCCATGCTGCGGCTGACACCTCGGCAGTGCAATCACAGATCAGCCCCTCGCCACGTCAGTGGGTCAGGCGGACGTGCTTCAGAGCACTCTCAGTGGGCCGCAGCAGGAAACGATCGTAGTTCTTTCTCGGCGTGTGCTTCACCCAGTATGTTTGTTTCGCGAGGCGTATTTTATTTCCGCCTTACCCTCTGTTTCCGGCGAGCATTCTTCTATCCACCACCCAGGGACGCGCCAAATAGGAGTATTACCTCCCCTCCACCACAGAGGACTGTGTGGCACTTTGGATAGATGGGTAGATGGATAAATGGACAGCTGGATAGATGGATAGATGGATAGATGGATAGATGGATAGATGGATAGATGGATAGATGGATAGATGGATAGATGGATAGATGGATAGATGGATAGATGGATAGATGGATAGATGGATAGATGGATAGATGGATAGACGGATAGATGGATAGATGGATAGATGGATAGATGGATAGATGGATAGATGGATAGATGAATAGGTGGATAGGTGGATAGATGGATAGATAGATAGATGGATAGATGGATAGATGGATAGATGGATAGATGGATAGATGGATAGATGGATAGATGGATAGATGGATAGATGGATAGATGGATAGATGGATAGATGGATAGATGGATAGATGGATAGATGGATAGATGGATAGATGGATAGATGGATAGATGGTTAGATGGATAGATGGATAGATGGATAGATGGATAGATGACAGCTGGCGTCACTCTCCGTCCAAAATGCTCTACGTCCGGCGAGTCGACTTAATCACCCACCTCCGATATCTGGGGTTAGATGTTCAGTTGCAACTCGTTTAGAACTCTACTTTAGACTTTCTTCTTGAAGTTCGAAGGTGGACGCCGTGCTGCCAGATTTTGAAAGACACGCCTTGTGACCCTCCTGACCGCATCTCCATCACCGGTTAGCACCGGGTTTCCGCAGTCAATGCCTTCACCTGGCAACTTACCCATCCCCCCTTCAATCTAGCCGAGTGAGTCGCACCTACCCCGAAAGTGAAATGGCTTGAAAAAGACATTTTCGAAATTAATTCGAAATTAATTCGAAAAAAAGTTACAACTTTTTTATGAGGAGAAAAAGATGCTGCATTACATTTTCATTGTGAATATATACCAGGTGTATACATATGAAACCGGTATTGCCATTCAGCGGTCAGTAGGCACACTTGTAGGCACTGTCGGAACTTACCATTTGTGCTAATTGGCGTATTGTCATCTGTCAACAATATCCAATACCAAACATTTCAAGT
>NC_046663.1:116851485-116853557 GCF_010883055.1 Belonocnema kinseyi
CAAGATGAGAATTGAAAGCAAACTGAATGTTAAATCAAAAAGCATGAAAGAGGGAGCTCTTGTTAATATTTTGACACCAAAATCATGTCGATACACCTTACCAACTGCGAATAAAGCCACCCACGCTTTAACTTGACAGACTGTATAATAAATTAAACGGAAAATATCGAAATATAATACGTCAAGACAGAGGTGTTGCGATATCATTGTGCGATATCTTTTTCCCCGTGTATTATATTTTGATATTTTTCGTTCTATTTGTTATTTTACTCTGTTTTTTTATAAATATAATACGATTTGTTACAGTGATCTGATAAGGGAAACCAGCTGCGTTTCCGAAATGTAACCGTTACGATTTTTAAATAACCAAAATGGGTATGGTGGGTAGTATGAGCATTGGGCCCATTCTGAAATAAGTGAAATTCGATTCTTTGTTTCACAAATTTTAAAACATTTGGTTAAGAACTGTTATTTCGCATTAAAAACTAAGTAAGAATGCACTATAAAATATTTGGATAAAATAAGAACTACGCGCTTTACGGAGGTTCTTTTATTACAAAAAAACGCTTTTTGTTACCAACGTTATTAAAGCATTTTTGCAATTGATATTTCTTAATTGTTTATTACCTTTGGATAGTTTATAAACTTTTAAAATATATAAAGAATATCAAGCCGTTTTTTAAATAAATGAAATGTATTTTAAATTCTTTTTAAATAATTTTTTTGATCAAAGTCCCTCGAAAATTTTTTATTTTTCTTAGAACTACTCATTAACCATTTACGAAATTTCTTAACCGAGATCGACGTGCCTCGAAAGCGAAATGAGTTAGAGCGCGCAGTAGAATATAAAGTCAGGTAGTATAGACAGGGTTCGAATCATTCGCGAGTGCAATTTTTTAAAGCGTTTAAGCGTGAAATTATATCTATATAAACCGTATTGGCGAATTCTGTACTCAAGATAATTAAAAAATTAAAATTATATAACAATAAGTTTAGCAGTACTTTGTTTTCGTTGAGAAATCGTTCAACTTCCATGCCAGATTAACAACTCGATTTGAGTTCCGAGCCGCAACTCAACCCCATTTGTTGTATACAATGTCGAATTTATCTGGCGGGGATACATTTAATTTCAATTCATTTTCGCATGGATTAAAAATCCTGCAAAGGAACTGTTTAAAGTTTAGATGAAAAAAGCTCTTGGCTTTTCTATGCGGAAAAGGTTGTAGGGTATGGTTGGCCCACCTTAAAGAATAAAAATACGTCAATAATAAAATACACAACCGTCAGCAATGCAAACATTTTCTTTAGATAACTTGACATCTTGGTTGCAGTGGAAGATAAAATATTTTTTTAATAAGAATTAATTCATTAAAGATATGACTTTAAGTTTAGCTGAGTTACTGAAATTACTCACGCAACGATTACTCTTTAATTAAATACATTTGATGTAAAAGGCTTATTCATTTGAAGAAAAATTTTCCCTAATTATGAGCTTAAAAGTCAAATATTACAAAAGTTTTGGATTATTCAGGTTGTTGTAAAATGTGCATGAGTAATCAAATTACATATCAAACAAGAATTCAGACGTAAAAACTGCTTTCGTGAGTCTAATTCTTATAGAGTTTTCTAAATAAGGATGTGCCAACTTATTCACTAGTGAAACTTACTCTCCTGTCAAATGTCAATAAACTTAAATAATTTTTTAAAAATAAAGTAGATTTTTAAATGGCGAACTTTATAAGCTTTCCTACATAAAATCCGGAAGCCTTTACCTTAACTCGTCACCAGTCGGTAACTTCCTACTTTTGATAATCAAGAAACCCACAATCGTTCATCTGAAATTCATCGTCATGCGTTTCACTGCGGATGAACGAGATATGAGGCTCCGGGTGCAAAAAGTAGGTAAAAATTTTGTTTGTTGGAGTGGGGAGGCCCCCGAGCACTTGAAAATAAAGTCTTGAATTTTAATTTTTAAGATATACCAGGTGTATACATATGAAACCGGTATTTTTTCAAGAAAAAAACACATTTATTTCAAGAGAATGATAACAAATATTTTATTCAAAGTATGC
>NC_046663.1:116853657-116854809 GCF_010883055.1 Belonocnema kinseyi
CATTTTTAAGAAAAACACAGAGGCTTCTTGTTCAGTGTGCTCTGAAACCTAAACTAACATGGCGATCGGGCTGAAACTATAGCTACAAGCTATCTAAGGATGATACTATAGAACGTCACCTCAAGGTAGGCCTAGTGGCGCCATCTCTTGGTCAGGCCGGAAACTTATCAATCCACCCTCGTATGAGCAGCATATATTGAACAGACTGAAAGGAGATATAGCGCGGACTGGAGAACTAGCGGAGAACCAATTCGTGTTCCGAGAGGGCCGGCAAACAATTGATGCTGTCGGAGGAGTTGTATGCGACGCAGACAAAGCTGCCGCTTTCTCAAAAAGTAGTCGACGACTGTGTGCTGTCATAACTATTGTGTGTAACTATTGTATGTTATAGTGCATCTTGGCAAAATATCCTCGACGATATGAGGAAAAGAGGCATTAAGGAGGGTCTACTAAATCTGGTGGCCTCGTATTTCTCAGATTGTGAGATCTAGGAAAGTCAGCACCGCAATCAGGAAGGTATCGCAATGGCTAGAAGACAGGAAACTAAAACTGGCGCCAGAAAAGACAGAAGCTGCCATCCTGACGAAGAAGAGGAAAATACGCCCAATCAAGTTTCTTGTACTAGAAGTTGAGATGAGGCCCAGTAGAATCCTAAAACATCTAGAAGTGTGGCTCGACACTAAATGCACATTCGCAGAGCATTATGACAGAACCATCAAGAAAGCTGAGAAAACCATGACAGCGCTAACAGTTCTCATGTAAAACGTTGGGGGCCGAGAGCGTCAAAAACACGCATCCTGGTAAGCGTAGTTCACTCTCATCTGCTGTATGCAGCTCCAGTCTAGCACAAGGCTTTTAAGAAAAAGCACCTTCGAAGAAAATTGGAGAGAGTACAAAAAACAGCCTGCACCCGTGTAGCGGGTGCGCGTCGGACGGTCTCAACCGAGGGAATAGGAGTAATTGCCGAAATACCACCCATAGAACTCCTAGTGCCCGAGAGGGTGGAAACTTACGAAGAAAGACAGCGGCGAGAAGCGCGAAAAGACCTTATAACTATCCATCCATTCAACCACCCAAAATACCCACCCCATATTTCCCAAAAATACCACCCACCCACTGATCCATCCATCCATCCATCCATCCACCCACCCA
>NC_046663.1:116854909-116862409 GCF_010883055.1 Belonocnema kinseyi
ATGTCCATAATCGATGCACTTGAAGCATCGGTCGACTCGTACTCTTCGTCTTAATCTGCAGCTGATCCACCCCACCTTAATGTGATCGGTTTTCAGCAGCTCATTGGCCGCTTGCTCGTTGAGCTCAACAATGGCAATAACTTGCTCTCGCCTGTTGGCTTTAAGGATTGTCACTTTAGCGTCGCCTGCTTTCGCATCGAGGTCTCTCCGAAGTGCCTCCTCTACGTCTTCTTTTGTGGTTAGGCTGTCGATGTCCAGGATCTCCAGTCTGACAGTGCGAACCAGGCTCCTCATGGTACCCATATCCCCAAGATGCTTCTGTATAGCCTCTCCAAAAGCTTTGGCGTTCTTCGTCTCTTTTCCTAATTCTAAGAGGACTTCTCCATTTCTAGTCATGCGGATTGACCTGACGCATGTGTCAGTTTCTTCCGGCTTTAACTTAGACTTAAGGTTTCCCAGCACTTCTGCGTTTGACTTCCCTTCCTCTGGCTTAATTAGTACAGCTTCGGGTCGTTGCTTTCTAGCTGGTCTTTTATAGCGCTTCTTTTTTAGGGCGGCATTGCTCGTCTTTACTTCCCTGTTTTCCAGGTCTTTGGGGTTCAAACATCCTCTCAATTGGCTATTGGATTTTTTGGCCTTCTTGCCCTTAACCAACTTCCAATCCTCAGATTCCGTGTTCTCCTTTTTCTTCTTCTCTATAGGATTAGCTACCAGGTTTTCAGCCGAGCTTGATGCTGCTCTCTTGTTTTTGGACGCTATAGCCGGCGTTCCCATGCCCTTTGAGGGCCTTGCTTCGGGAGTAGCGAGAAGATCAACAAGGCTATCGATGTTAGCGTTCTGTTCCTCTCGCGCTTCCATCAACTTACCAAGCATTTCCTCCATGCTTGCAATTCCCAACTTGACTACATTACTGATGTTCTGCTGCCTGCTTGCAACTTCCTTTATTTTTGCAGTCTCTTCAGCTATCTTACTAATTATCTCCCTGATGGAGTTCTCTTTAGCCTCTATGTTTTTCTAAAGGCCCATTGAGCCCTTCGTGACATCTATTCCAGACTTAGTTGCGGGTTCGGATCTCTCAGTACTATTGGTGAGAGTTTCCGCGTAGTCTGATGTGCTGTTGTCCTCTTTTGTTGACTTCTTAAATGCTGTTTGTAGGTTCGCCATAGGTTATAATCGCCAGCGCATCGTGCGTGGAGGGGCGGGCCGAAATAGCTGGGAACGGGTATACCCTCGGAACTAAGTCCCACCCCAGTTCTCTGGGGCCCAGCCTTCGTTTAACCAGTCCCGAAAAACACGGACGAACTGGAACTCGCCCGGGGCACTGCAGATTCCAAGCTCTGCAGCCACCACGCACTCCCTGATCAAGGCCCGAAGGGGCTGGCTCCTGATCCCATGCTGCGGCTGACACGTCGGTAGTGCAAGCACACATCAGCTCCTCGCCACGCAAGCGAGTCAGGCGAACGTGGTCCGGAGCACTCCCAGCGGGCCGCAGCGGGGAACAATCGTGGGTTTTTTCTCCGTGTCTCCTTCACCCGGTGTGTTTGGTCCGCGAGACGTGTTTTATTTGGCCTTACCTTCTGTTACCAGCGAGCATTCCCCTATCCGCCACCTGGGGACGCGCAAAGTAGGGGTATCACCTCTCCTCCACCACAGAAAACTGTGGTGATTCTTGGATGATGATTTTTTTCCTTTCTTTCTTTTCTTTCTTTTTAAAGAAGAAAAAACGGTGAAATGCTCATGGCCTAACCACATTCGAACTTTGACGGCCACGAGCCCAGTAGATGCATGTCACGCATATGTATATATGCGCTAGATGCACACATGGGCTCCCAGTCCACAAGGAACGAAGGTGAGAGTGGGACTTACCGGAATGGCATCTACCCACTAAATCTTAACTCCTTTACCTATCTCCTTGGCATTGTTCCCTCCCGGACTGCTTTCGCATTACTTCAGGGGGTGCCGTTTTCTTGCCTTTTAAGGCTTTCGGCTGGTCTTCTTCTGTGTCGGCTGTGTCTCAAAAAAACCATGATGAAAACGCATCCTCCTCAGTAGTATGGCATTGCCGTACAACGGGCTCGTCGGCCTTCGATCATCATGGTTTGAGTATGGCTGTTCGTTGCAGCATTTTTTTTCTTTGCGGGCTGCCATTTTTCAGCTATAAGCTTCCCTGTCACTAAAAGTCTGCTCTTCGGTTTTCTTTTGGCGTAAAACCGCTTCCACGTATCTGGCTATGAGTTCCCAGTTCTCTTGACTACTTAGCATCACTTCAATCAGATTGTCTGTTGTAAGCGGTCCAACTTCTCTTTCCAGCTTTCGTCTTTTTTCTACCCACCTGTCGCACTTAAAGAAAGTGTGAAGTGCATCATCGCAGTCACTGCCGCAGTATATACAATATAGATTTTCGGTTTTGCCCATTTTTTACAGGTAGTCCTGAAACAGTCCATGCCCAGAGAGCATTTGTGTGACAAAGAAGTTCACTTCTCCATGATCACGTTTTACCCATGAGTTGATGTCGCGTATGAGACTGAATGTCCATCTGCTTCTAGTCTCTTGACTGCATCTGGTTTGCCATTGTTGCATTGTTTGTGCCGTGGCTTATCTTTTGGCTTCAAACTTGCCACATACGGGTTTATTTATGTGAACGGCCTTGCGTTCGGCAGTAAGTAGGTCAATAGGTATGACGCCTGCAATTACTAGTGTGGCTGGTTTTGAGACAGTGCGATAAGCACAAGCCACCCTCTGCGCACCTCTGCACTGTACCGCCGCCATTCTTTTCCGATACTTCTCTATTCTGAGAGCATCTGCCCAGACTTCGGCTCCATAGAGTAGAATGGAATGCGTTACCGACATTAGTAGGCGTCGCCTACTTAGTTTTGGCCCTGCTATGTTGGCCCAGAAAGTGAGCTTATTGTCAAGCAAGATGCCAAGGTGTTTTACTGCTTTTCTGGTCTGCACAGCATCAGTTCCAACCTGCATTGGGATCTCTAGTAGGATCCTCTTCGTTGTTAACAGTAATATTTCTTTCTTTTGGATTGCCAAGCTCAGGCCATGTTTTTTCATCCATCGCTGAATCTGTCTCATCACCTGGTTGAGTTTCCATTGTGCTTGCTCGAGGTCCCGAGCAACTATGGACGCTGCTATATCGTCCGCATACCCCACAAGTCTCGTATCTTCCGATATCTCGACCCGCAGGCTGCCGTCGTAAGACACATTCCATAGGTATGGACCCAGGATTGAGCCTTGGGCGGCTCCTGCAGTGATGCTTTTCCGGGCGGATTTTTCGTCTGTTTCATAAAGCAGGACCCGATCCTTGAGGTAATTGCTTACTATTCGGATAAGGTACTCTGGTACATTGAAATTATGCTTCAATGCGTGCAATATGTCGCTCCATTTGGCCGAGTTGCAGGTATTTTTAACATCCAGTAGCACTACCATCACGATTTTTCGGGAGTAGTGACCTACTTCTCGTTCTTTCATGGCAGTGTTCACTACCTGTGACACTGCGTCAAAAGTGGACATCCCTTTTCGAAAACCATACTGACTGCTGGATAAATCTCCAGCAGCCTGTATAGCCGACTGTAGTCGGGGTTTCAGGAGTCGCTCTAAAAGTTTTCCGGCCGTATCCAGCAGACAGAGGGGTCTGAAAGACGACGGAGCATTTGCCCTTTTGGATAAGTACCAACTTCTGTTACTTCCATTGTTTCGGGAAAAAGCAGTTCTCAAGGCAGCTGTTGTACATGTTTAGCATTACCCCAGGGCTTACATGCACAATTTCCTTGATTGCCACCACGGGGATGCCATATGGGCCGGGTGCTTTCTTGCTTTGCAGCGATCTTGCGGCTTGTAAAAGCTCCATCTCGGTGAAAAGTGGTATTTCCTGCGTCATTGTGTCTGCATCTTCTTCTTCCCGCTGTTAATGTGTGGGGAACAGCGTATCCACAATGTTTCCCATTGTTTTGGCATCGCGCGGTCCTCCTGAAGTCAGTCCTCCATGCTTGCGAGTCACAATCTTGTAGCCCAAACCCCATGGATCCTTGTCCACTTCATGCTTGATTTTCTGCCACCCGAGGGACTTGCTCTTCTTGATGGATTTTCCCAGTTCCTTCTTAGCTTGTTTAAAGACAGCGTTTCTCAATGCTGCTTCTGCTGGTCGTTTTTTCTCAACACGCTGAGCTCGACGCCTGAGGGCGAAGCATTCCTTCCGACGAACAGCGATCTCTTCTGACCACCAATAGGCCGGGCGACGAATGTCGCGTGCTCTTTCTTTTGGCATGGATGCGTCACAGACTTGATGTATCAGCTGCATTGTGGTCTCAACCACCGCTTCAGGGTCTTCTTGAGCCATCGCAGTTACTGTCTCCTGCCCGTTGATAAGCGTTGACGCCAGCTTTTGTCTGTCGATCTTGGCGGCATTCCACTTTGGTTGTTGTTTGTGCGCCGTTTGCCGTTCTCGTCGCAGGGATATTTGTATATGGAAGTTTATATACAAATGATCACTTCCAGTGTAGTCCTCTATGACACTCCAGTTTTGGATCCTTCTCACCAGATTCTCTGTCAAAAGAGATATGTCAGGCGTGGTTTCGGGGTAAGGTAGAAGCTCACAAAGATGATCTTGCGGCTTTTCACCCAGACGTATCCCTCGCCTGCTCCATGACTTTCCACTGGCACCTTGTCAGTGTTTGTCACCCATATCGCAGCTTCTCGGAATACCGAACACTTGCCTGAACCTAAAAAATGATTCGGCGATTCTGTGCTTCCGCTTAGTTTTGAGCACAGGACGCAATGCAGTTCCTCTGTGCAGGTGGCTGCCTTATGTCCCGTATTTCCGCATTTGTAGTACAGAGCAGTGCGGTCGGAAACTTTGCAATCCCACGAATGATGTCCAAAGCCGAAGCACTGAAAACAGCGGGCGACTTGGGTTCTCTCACGGATTCTGCCGTAAATCCAGCCAACTTTAATACTTCTTACTTCTAAAAGTTTCCTAGCCTCACATTCGTTGAGCTCAACGATAGCCGAAACTTGCTCCCATTTATTGGCTTTGGTGATGGTAACCTTTAATTCTCCTGTGTTTTCCTGAAGTTCGCGAGTCAAGTCATCCTTCGTCGTAATGCTGTCAAGGTCCATGATTTCCACTGTTATTTTGCGTACCAGGCTCCTGACAGCTCCCATATCTCCCACTGACGTCTTTATAGCAGTAACGAAGGCTTGCGTATCCTTCGTGCCTCTTCCTAATACCATCAAAATGTCGCCCTCACGCGTTCTACGGATGGAGCGGATGGCTGTGCCTGTGTCCTCAGGTTTGACATTTTTTCTAATGTCACTCAGCACGCCTGCATATGTCTGCCCCGTTCCAGGTTTTACAAGAACCACGTCAAGACGTTCCCTCTTCGTTCGTCCACGTCGCTGGCTTTTTTCCCCGGTTTCTGGCTGGGAGCCATTTTGTTCCGAGCAGAATTCTTCTCTTCTCTTAGGAGTGCCGTCATTCGTCTTATTCTCTGTCTTTTTGGCTTTCCAAAGCTTTCCTGCCTGGTTTGCGACAGGACTGCTTGCTGATCTTTCAGCCGATGACATTGGTGTCTTCGGAGTACCCGAACTGCTAGGATAGGCATATGTCCGGAGTGCTCCAGCCATACAATAAAAGTAATCAATATCTTTGTTTTGCTTTTCCCTTTTCGCCTGTAGTTGTTGAATCAGCTCAACCATATGCTTGATTCCTCTCTTCACCGCCACGCCGATGTTTTGCTGCCTTTGAGCAGCGCCTGACATCTTCAACGTTTCATCTGTCATTTTTTGGATTATGTCTAAAATAGACCTCTCCTCTTCCTCTATATTCTTTCTGATGTTATATGCGCTCTCTATTGAATCCTGGTCAACTGATGACGTTGCGGGTTAGGATGGCTCAATCACTCTATTGAGAACTGCCGCAGGCTCGGATACTACGTCTTTTTTCTGATCTAAGATCGTCGACTTCGTTACAGTATGGACATCTATCTGTGGCTGCTCTTTTACGCTTGAAGAGGTACTCTCTAAAGCACCCGTGTCCTGAAAGTGCCTGCGTCAGAAAATAGTCCGTTTCTCCATGTCCGCGTTCGATCCACTTTTGTATCTTTGGTAGTAAGTGCCACGTCCACCGCCCGTGTGTGCCCGTCATCCACTTTTCTTGCCACTTAACCATAAGGTCTTCTCTCGCTTCTTTCCGCGGTTTTCCTTCGTAAGTTTCTACCCTCTCTTGCACTAAGAGTTCTATGGGTGGTATTTCGGCAATGACTCCTATTCCCTCGGTTGAGATCGTCCGGTACGCACTCGCTACTCGTATGCCGGCTACTTTTTGTACCCTCTCGAGTTTTCTTCGGAGATGTTTTTTTTTTTTGATCGCCTTGTGCCAGACTGGAGCTGCGTACAGCAGCTGAGAATGAACGAAGCTGGAAAGAGGTGTTTTGCGACATCCTCTACGGCTTGCATCGTCATTTGAGGCTTAGGGGTGTTTCCAATTATTTACTTGCGCACTATTTCGTATCCTTTTCTCCATACATCTCTGTCTATTTCGTCACGAACAGTAGTCCAGCCTTTCTTTTTTGCTGCTTTAATACTTCCTTGTAGCTCTTTCTTGCTGCACACATATTCCTTCCACAGTTTCTGCGTCTGCAAAGGTACATTCTTCTTTGCAGCTCCTGTGTGCTTCCGTCGTTTTTCGATGCACACTTTCCGGAGCTTCGCGATATCTTCGTTCCACCAGTACATAGGTTGGCTTTTGTGAACTGTTTTACCTTTGGGCATACACACGTTGCATAGTGTTTCCAACGTGCTGGAGAATTTTTCTGCTGATATTGTGGTAGAGTTTCCTGGGATTCCTTCAATGGCCTGCTTTAGCTTCTCCTTGTTTAGCTTTTTGTTTTCCAACCTATTTTTTCCCGTTTCTTCTGCACGGATCTCGGTATTTCCACGATTTCAAAGGTGACATAGTTATGGTCACTGAGGGATTCTTCTTCACTGACTTTCCACTGATGTATTTTTTTGCCAATTTGAGTCGTAGCGATTGTTAGATCAAGTATTGACCCGTAGTTCTTTCTTACAAAGGTAGGGTTTTCGCCCTTGTTTTTGACGATTAGGTCATCTTGTGCTAACCATTCGGTAATTATTCTTCCTCTGCCGTCAGTTCTTTTCATACCCCATTGCGGAGATTTTGCGTTAAAGTCTCCTGCAACTATGGCTTCTTCTCCTCTAGTTCTGATGCAGTTTCCGATTTGTTGGAGAAGTGCTTCCAGTTCTTCAACTTTTTTGTTTGGGGAGGCATAGCAGCTGTATATAGTAAATGATGTCGTTGCTACGTAGAAGAAACCAGTTCCTTTTCCCTGCTCTTTAATGGCGATACTTTTATCAAGTACCTTTATAGCGGTATCTACTGACTCGTCGAATACCCAGTCGTTTCTGCCTTCTATGCTCCTTTTGTTGGGTTCAGACAGGACTAATATTCCTGCTCTCATATTCATTGCTGTGCTT
>NC_046663.1:116864347-116874921 GCF_010883055.1 Belonocnema kinseyi
GACGGTTACGTCTGGATCAAGAGCAAAGGAGTCACTTACGTAAGTTGCTACCTCACTCCGAACGAGAGCATCCAGGATTTCCAGGAAAAACTCGATCTACTGAAGGACACTTTACAGGTATCCGAAGGAAGAATAGTAACGGCCGGAGATCTCAACGCAAGGGGGGTGGAATGGGGAATACATAAAACAGACCCGCGAGGAAGGCGTATTCTGGAGATGGCTGAAAGACGCGGACTGCTAGTGATGAACACCAGAAAAACATCAACTTTCAGAAGAGCCGGCAATGTAGGGACGATCCCGTACATTACTATACTGGAAGTGATCACCAGTATATCCAGTTCACTATGAAAGAAAGTCTAGGTGTTAGGACACATAAGGGTATGTTAAAGGGCTGGAATGTGTCTAAAATGAACACGAAAAAATTTTCCCTGGCGGTAACTAGAGGAAAACACAGCCATATGGAGAGATCTGACATGGGAGCGGAAGCAAATGTGGAAGCTACTATGCAGATCATAAACCAAGCCTGCGAAGCATCGATGCTTCGAAGAAGAGGCACAGAAACATGGATGTTGCATACTGGTGGAATGAAGAAATCTCCGAACTCCGAAGGGAGTGTATAAGATGCAGACGGACAGCCTCCTGAAAAAGGGCAACAGGTGTCCAGGCATACAAGGCAGCCAAGAAGGAACTAAATAAGGCGATAAAAAACAGCAAAATACAGAGCTGGGGGAAGATACGAGATGAAGTGGATGGTGATCCTTGGGGTCTAAGTTGCAAAATAGTAACCCGAAAACTCGGGGCCCTCTCCGCGAGCGCATCAATGGGAGCGAAAACCATGCGACATATCGTCGACGTACTCTTCCCGACGCATCCGGTGAGAGAGAAGGATATTTATGAAACCCCTCTAACGGAGATTCCAATCTTCACTGAGGACGAATTAACAATAGCTGTAACCTCTGTTCAAAACAAAAAGCGCCAGGACACTACTTAATATGATGAATGCTTGCTTAACAGCCGGCATTTTTCATAAACAGTCAAAAGTCCAAAAATTAGTGTTGATAAGCAAAGGGAAAGGAGATCTAAATTCCCCATCGTCGTACAGGCCAATGTGCATGCTCAACACTACGGGCAAACTCATGGAAAATTTGATTAAGTCTCGCCTGTTGGCGGCCATGTTATGTTCTTGAATTAAGAGCTCTTGTTCTGATCCCTCTAATAGCTTAATTGGAAAAGCACCTGACCGGAAATCAGAAGTTTTGTGGTTCGATTCCCAATGAAGTGAAGATGAAGTAGGATCTTTTTCTTTCAAGAAATAATTTTAATTTAAAAATATTATTTTCCATCTGGTCTTATTAAGACGTTGAGCATTTTCTGCTATTGAAGATTCTTAACTTGATCGATATTGTATAGATTTTCTGCCTTCATGGATTGGAGGATTGATCTACTGTCGGTTAGGTACAATCTCTGATGATATAGCAGATAAATTTAAAAAATTTTAAATAAATACTTGTACCATTAACTCGTAGCTAAAAATAAACGTTATGTTCTTGAATTAAGAGTTCTTATTCTGATACCTCCAATAGCTTAATTGGAAAAGCACCTGACCGGAAATCAAAAGTTTTGTGGTTCGATTCTCAATGGAGTGAAGATGGAGTAGGATCTTTTTTTCAAGAAATTATTTTAATTTAAAAAATATTATTTTCCATCTAGTCTTATTAAGACGTTAAGCATTTTCTGTTATTAAAAATTCTTAACTTGATCGATATTGTGTAGATTTTCTTCCTTCATTGTTTGAAGGGTTGATGTTCTGTCAGTAAGGTACAATCTCTGATGATATAGCAGATAAATTTAAAAAATTTAAAATAGTTATTTGTACCATTAACTCCTAGCTAAAAATTAGCGTCATGTTCTTGAATTAAGAGTTCTTATTCCGATCCCTCTAACAGCTTATTTGAAAAAGCACCTGACCGGAAATCAGAAGTTTTGTGGTTCGATTCACAATGGAGTGAAGATGGTGTATGATCTTTTTTTTTCAAGAAATAATTTTAATTTAAAAATATTATTTTCCATCTAATCTTATTAAGACGTTAAGCATTTTCTGTTATTGAAGATTCTTAACTTGATCGATATTGTGTAGATTTTCTGCCTTCATGGTTTGGAGGGCTGATCTACTGCCGGTAACGTACAATCTCTGATAATATAGCAGATAGATTAAAAATTTTTTAAATAAATACTTGTACCATTAACTCCTAGCTAAAAATTAGCGTCATGTTCTTGAATTAAGAGTTCTTATTCTGATCCCTCCCTGTAGTAGCTTAATTGGAAAAGCAGCTGACCGGACATCATAAGTGTTGTGGTTCGATTCCCAATGGAGTGAAGATGGAGTAGGATCTTTTTCAAGAAATAATTTTAATTTAAAAATATGGTTTTCCATCTAGTCTTATTAAAACGTTAAGCATTTTCTGTTATTGAAGATTCTTAACTTGATCGATATTGTGTAGATTTGTTGGCTTCATGGTTTGGAGGGTTGATCTACTGTCGGTAAGGTACAATCTCTGATGATATATCAGATAAATTAAAAAATTTTCTAATAATTACTTGTACCATTAACACCTAGCTAAAAATTAGCTATAAGCTCTTGAATTAATAGTTCTTATTCTGATCCCTCTAATAGCTTAATTTGAAAAGCACCTGACCGGAAATCAGAAGTTTCGTGGTTCGATCCCCAATGGAGTGAAGATGGATTAGGATCTTTTTCAAGAAATAATTTTAATTTAAAAATATGGTTTTCCACCTAGTCTTACTAAAACGTTAAGCATTTTCTGTTATTGAAGATTCTTAACTTGATCGATATTGTGTAGATTTGCTGGCTTCATGGTTTGGAGGGTTGATCTACTGTCGGTAAGGTACAATCTCTGATGATATAGCAGACAAATTAAAAATTTTTTAAATAATTACTTGTACCATTAAAACCGAGCTAAAAATTAGCGTTATGTTCTTGAATTAAGAGTTCTTATTCTGATTCCTCTAATAGCTTAATTGGAAAAGCACCTGACCGGAAATCAGAAGTTTTGCGGTTCGATTTCCAATGGAGTGAAGATGGAGTAGGATCTTTTTTTCAAGAAATAATTTTAATTGAAAAAATATTATTTTCCATCCAGTCATATTAAGACGTTAAGCATTTTCTGTTATTGAAAATTCTTACTTGATCGACACTATGTAGATTTTCTGCCTTCATTGTTTGAAGGGTTGATCTTCTGTCGGTAAGGTACAATCTCTGATGATATAGCAGATAAATTAAAAAAATTTCAAATAGTTAGTTGTACAATTAACACCTGGCTGAAAATTAGCGTTATGTTCTTGAATTAAGAGTTCTTATTCTGATTCCTCTAACAGCTTAATTGGAAAAGCACCCGACCGGAAATCAGAAGTTTTGTGGTTCGATTCCCAATGGAGTGAACATGGAGTAGGATCTTTTTTTCAAGAGATAATTTGAATTTTAAAAATATTATTTTCCATCTGGTCTTATTAAGACGTTAAGCATTTTCTGTTGTTGAAGATTCTTAACTTGATCGATATTGTGTACATTTTCTGCCTTCATTGTTTGGAGGGTTTGATCAACTGTCGGTAAGGTACAATCTCTGATGATATAGCAGATAAATTAAAGAAAAATTTTAATGATTAATAATTAATCTTATTTTATTTATAATAATTTAATTTCGAGAGAAGCCCGTCAAATATAAAAGTTTATCAATCAACATTAAATAAACAAAATGCAGATTTTTTATTATTTTTCTAGTGTTTTGGTAGAAAAAAATTTGATTTTACCGAAATCTGGCAAGAGATAAATTGCTCAATAATCACTTCCATTTTATTTATTAAATACTGGAAGTGTAGTTTCGAATGTAATTTGATTTCGAAAGAAGCCCGCCTTATCAATATATGTAGCAATAAACATTAAATAATCGAAATTGCAATTTTTGCATTATTTTTCAAGAGGTTTGGCAGAAGAAAAACCCTTTGGAAAGAATCTCACATTATTTGATCTGGAATAGATGGTGAAATTAGTATATTTTTCCGCTGTATTAATTCAAAATACTTCAATAACTTTGGAAATTCAGTAATATCTTTATTATAATTTTATATTTTCTCAAATAATGAGTCATAAGTAAGGGCTTCGTCTCGCTCTGAGGTATACGCAGGTATAAGTTCTCCAATGTTACCGACATTACAGTTTTCGCAAGGATAGTTTCAAGTCAAGAATAGGTCGTCAGTGACCAATGGCGGTAAAGCGGGAACTAAAAAACCGGTTTTCCACAGAATTTTTCCTGGTTTATTTTACTTTGTTTTCAGCAAAACCCTGTTCAAATAAATAAATAATTTAATCTTTTTTTATTGATATTATGTTTATTGTTACTTTCCGCATGGCGGGCTTCTCCCATTTTTAACATCCAAAATTTCGGAATTAGATAATCTAAGATTTTGTTAATAAACATTTAAAAAAAAAATAAAATTTTGAAGATAAGCCCGCAATATATTTCGATTTACTTTTAACAATGCAAAAAAAAATTTGAATTAATGCATTATTTTGCGAGTGGTTTTGCTGAAACTATTTGGAGGAAGTTACCGTTTCACCTTAAGGAAACCGATTCGAAGTGGGCAGTTCGAAAGTCTCTCGAATCGACTTTCGAAGCTCCCAATTTTTCGATTGGAATTCCGATTCGAACTGACTATATGTATATGCATATTTATTCCTCGCTGTGTCAGCAAAGCAGAATGCGCCGTACATAGTGCACTTTGCCCATCTTTCAAGCAAATCATGGATACCATTCCAAAAAAACTCTTTCTCTTTCGAGGTAAACCATTCGACGAGCCATTTGTCGCCTTCTTCAAAACTGGTAAAGCGCTGCTCTGCGAGTGAGTATCCCATCGATCCGAAAAGGTGATAGTCGGACGTGGCAATGTCTGGAAATTACAGCGGGTGCGATAATATTTTCGAATTCAATACTTTTAATGTGTTCTTCACACTTTGCCCGTACACTTTTTTGTCCGTAGCGATCCGTATTCACCATCTCACCAGGTTTTAATAACTCGAAGTACGCCACAACACACTGGTTCCACCAAACACAGAGCACTGTCTTACAGCCAAAGTGATTTGGCCTTAGAAACGATGGGCTTACCTCACCAGGTGAAAGCCATGATTTTTTCCGCTTCGGGTTCTCGAAATAAATTTATTTTTCGTCCCCCGTGACAATTCAATGCAGAAAAGATTTCCTACGAACCGTTGAAGCAGCATTTCACAAATGGTTTTTCGATTTTCTAACTTTTCGTCTTCCAGCTTTTTCGCTGCACCAGAATGTTCATTATCTGTTAAATCGAAATCTCCACTTTTAAATTGACGAAACCATGTCTCACATGTTCTAATCACTGGAGTATGTTCACCATAAGTTTCTACCAGCAATCCATGAGCTTCAACTGTTTTTTTCTTTTAATGAAATAAGAAAAGTAACGAATGCCGCAAATGCGATTTACTTGGAACGAAACTCGACATATTCACTGAGGTAAACAACTATGATGCTATCATTTTGGCAAAATGGAATTGTATATTTTAGAAGGTTATTGTCCATAGAAAAACATGTTATGGATGCCAAATCATATAAATGTATACATATCTCTAGCGACATCTATGAGTAAAACCGGCAAACTTCAACTAATACCCCTGGTATATATTAGGGTGAACCAAAAAATGCTTTTCGAACTACAGGGTAAGACCCCTCTCCAAAAAAGTTTTCATTTGCGGAGAAAGAAAATAGGTGATATTTTTTTCTTCAAAATTCGGATGGGTGCCACCCAGCACTTTATAATTGTATTTGATTATATAGGAAATTTTTAGATTTTCGAAAAATATAACTCCCAGCAGCGCCCCAAGTGTGATCCAAAAATATAAAAAATAAATTTTTGCGTATTACTGTTACTTTTTAGCAATTTCCGTCGTCTTTTTTATAGAAATAATATTGTTTTTCAGTGTTTGAAGTAGTAAATTTGTCTAAAAACATGCAAAAAATGTCTTCGTCAATCTACTAGAATTCTGGTTCAATATGGTCTTTCTATTTTGTCTGGTTAGAGTAACCAGAAATCTGGTGACATTCACCAGAAAAATAGTACCGTAACCGCAGGATTTCACCAGGAGTGGGTGCTAATCTGAAAAATTGCACCCGCTCCCAGCGAAATCGCGGTAAAATTTCAGCCACAACCACGTATCACGACCGTGAGATGGGTGGTTACAGTCTGTAACGGATTCAATACGACGATCCGGCAAAAGTTTCATCCACCCTGAGAACACAGAGCAATCTAAGAACTACCGCCTTCTGCCTTTTTCCCGCATGTGTTTTAGCATATTGTTTACACGCAGGGATACTTTTCAGGCTATTAACGAGTGAAAGATTGGCACCTCCAGGAGCGCCGATGATAAGGGAGATTAGTTTAACAGAATATTCCGGGTACAATCGTTGCAACTCCCTTATAAGGTCTCTACACCTCTCTTTCTTTTTATTCTCCTTGACTATGATGTTTTTGTCAGCTGGTGCCGAAAATTCGATAACGAACATAGTTCGCTTCTCGAAGTCAAGAAGAACAATGTCAGGCCTCGTGTGTGCAACCGAAACAATGGTCGAGAATATAACACATATATATATATATATATATATATATATATATATTACATAGCATAAATATTGTAACTTAAATTTTCATGGAATTAAAAAATGCAATACGGATAAATTCAAGTCTTCTACCCATCTGTAAGAATCTTTGCCAAAAATGTCTAAAATTCGAGAAAAATTGTATTTCGAATATGCTCTAAGTTTTTTAAATGTTGGTTGAAAATATCTGGTTAACGAACTGAAACTTTATTTTGGGACCCTTAACAAATATGACAAAGGTCGATTCGATTGGATAAATCCTTCAAAATTTAGCGTGGCCACGACATTTAGGTAACCATGCATAGAGACAGACGGACGACAAGATTTCACGATTTTCGGACTCTGTGAGTGCCGAAAAACCGGAGATCAAACATTAAATTGATTTCTATAAAATACATTCTGAAGGATCAGAAAAGTTCAAAGCTATGTTAAACATTCCAGAATTATGTATATAATGTAGTAAAATAAGTGTATAAATTGCAAAAATCGTTTATTTTTTTAAGTTTCATAAGTTTCATATAAAGTTTATATATAATCAGTCAATGTAATCTTTACATCTTAAATCTCATTATGTCGTACTTGAAGATTTAAAAAGAGCTGGGAAAATATAATTTCACATGGAGAAAAATCTTTAGAGATACTTTACTAAACTCAGTTGGATAAACTCGAAACATATGAACACTTTGATCAAGTTTCATGTCTAGTTCGGTGAAACAAAATTCGATAATACCTCATTTACGAACATGAAAGTGTGCAAATTAATACTAATATCTATGAAATTGTACTTTAATTAATGTTGTACTTGGTAGCTGACATTTTGATGGACATAATAGTAAAAAATATGAAACGTTAGATAAAGATTATTAAACAGTTGGGTAAAACCCGGTCGAGGACTTGGTGGAAAATATAAGAGGGTTTACAGGCAAGTCACGATGGAATCACGGATGCTCGACAAACTTTAGCTATCTCGTCGCAATTACACTCGCGGCACCTACCCCTACATATACACACATTAAATCACAATACATTACATACGATACACTCGCAGGATTTTAACCAAATTAACGCTATAAAAAATCTAAAATGCTGCGACGGGTTTCGAACCCCCTAACCAAAATTTAACGCGTTCTATCGCTAACGACGTAAGCCTCACGGCTAACCTAACAGTTGTTATACGGGAAAAAATTCTCGAGTATAAAGTTGAAGTAGCAGTACGCCATGGCCGTGCAAAAAATATCTAGGACCGGTTTCTGCAAAAAATTGTATTGTAACATTAAATGGATGAGCGGGTTTTTTAATTTATGAAAAGTAGATAAGAGCATTGGATAATTTTTTATTAAAAATGTTCTAACCTTGAAACACTAAATTATTTAATTTTTAATATTTTAAATGTTTGCATCGTCTACTTTTTTGAATCTTTTGAATGTAAAATATTATAGCCGTTAAAATTGACCATTAAAAACTCGAAAATTCAGTTCATATAAAATATCTGAAATTAAATTAGGTAAGAATTTCAGGAATTCAATCGAATATACAAGGTAATACGCTTTATAGTATTTATTAATTATAGTGCATTGAAATTATGTATATGAAATCATGAATAAAGTTCCGTTAAGCTAACAGAACCACATTTAATAAAAAATTAATTTTTCAAAACTTCTTTACTCTATAATTTAGCACTTATTTAGGGCTCACTTAATGCCCTATTGTCAAATTTAATGCTCCGCAATTTTTCGACAAAACCTGTGGTCATGCTAGCTTAACGTTAAGCTAGCGGGGCCAAACATAGAACAAAATGACTTGGACAATATTTCTTTGCACTATAATTTAGGTCTTATTTGGGGCTCTGGGAATTATAATAACGAAACATAAACAACATTTGTCAATATATATAATATTTGGATTCAACAAAAAATTGTTTGAATAAATTTGCCACAAAAAATTATTTTATTTTTGTTTCTTTCGCAAAAAATACTAGAGTCCAAAATTTAGGACTATGGGCCAAAATTAGTCCTCAATGAACCCTAAATTGTGCGAGAGGTAAAAGTGGGTTTTATGGTTTTCTTCACGTATTTTTTATAACATTAAGGTAGCACAACACCATATATGACAAAAAAAGGGCAAAGGAAATATCATAAGACTTTCAGTTGATGACATTTCAGGAGCCTTAAATGAGCCAGAAATTATGCAAGAGAAACGAAAGGAAATATCTTTTTTAATGGTAAATTTGTTTAAACAATAATTGTTTAAACCATTTTTTGTTCAATTTCAATATCATAATTATGGAGCCTTAAGTGAGCCTTAACATAGGGTAGAAGAAGAAATTTGTTTAATTAATTTTTATTAGAGTTTTTTAAACCATTTTTTTTAAATTTTTATCATCATATATTGCCAGGGCCCTAATTGAGCCCTAAATTATTGTGGGAAGAAATAATGCCTAATTCGTTTTTTTCTCTGTGTGGTCCTGCTAATTTAACGTTAAGATAGCAGAACCATAGGTTTCTTTTAAATGCGTAGCATCAAATTTGGCATTAGGGCATGAATTGAGCCCTAAATGAGCCCTAAATTATAGAGCAAAGAATTTTACAGAAATTAATATTTTTCTATGTGTGGCTCTGCTAGCTTAGCGTTAAGCTAGCATGGCCACCGGTTTTTTGTTTAAATGAAGAATATTAAAGTTAGCAATAGGGCATTAAATTAGCCCTAAATTCCCTATAGTTTTTCAGTCCATTTTTGCAATGCGATCCTGCCAGCGTAACGGACCTCATGAATAGCATAGATAACTTGAGAACATTTTGAATCTCTTCTTGAAATAAGTTTTTATTCAAAATTTGCATTTGAAGATACTTTAATTTTTAATATCTGCAATTTATCATGCAGCTGTGATTGTTTCTTTACATAATTAAATATTAAATTCTCACAATTAAACATTCTACAATATTAAAACTGTATAAATAAAAATTCTGAATAATTGTGTAGATCTGGTCTAAACTTAAGTTTTCAACCCTACATCTTCCAAATTAAAGAAATTCGTATTGTGTATCATCAGAACTAAAACTGTTTTAATGGTGAAACTTGCATAAAAAGTACAAAATTTTTTAATTTAAAGATATATAAATCAAAATTCTTTCATTTGAGTGATTTTTAAGCTAATAAGTCAAGTTCTAAATTCTAATTCTTCCAAATGAATAAGTACAAATGTGCAAAATATAACAAATTTAATTAATTCGTCTAAATAATTTTTGCTAATAATTAACTAAATTAATCTATTTTGTAATTTAATTAAGTAGTACCGTATTATTCAACTATGCTCACCTCTGTAGCCTTATCCATTCAATTGATTATCACGGATTATACTGACAAGTTTGCACGCATGTTGCCGATACATGCTTAAATTTTTTTCAATATCTAGAATAGTTTTTAAAATTTGATCATTTATGTCATTTATGAATTTTCATTTATCACAGTCAAAACCTAAAATTTGAAAACTATTCAAGATATCCACAATTTTAATTTTTAATAACAAATTTTAATTTCAGAAAGGAGTAAGGTACGGAAAAGTTATAATCACGAGGATATAAGGTTTTGGGAATATAAAGAATTTATTTTACTGAACAATGTTTTTCATTTCTTACAAATAATAAATTTCCTCCTAAATCAATTAAACTTTTTAATTTCCTCCTATGAAATCTCACTTTTTAGGTAAATTCAATTCTTTTAACTTCTATATATAAAGTAGGAAATTAAAAAGTTTAATTGATTTATAAGGAAATTTATTATTTGTAAGAAATGAGAAACATTGTTCAGTAAAATAAATTCTTTATATTCCCAAAACCTTATATCCTCGTAATGATCACTTCTTCGTACCTTATT
>NC_046663.1:116875021-116876583 GCF_010883055.1 Belonocnema kinseyi
CATGGACGATCTTAAGATCTATGCTAAAAACAGAGAGCAACTGCATCTAGCTCTAGGGATTGTCGAACGATATACTAAGGAAATTGGAATGGAATTTGGGGTAGACAAATGCACCAAGGTTTATTTGAAGCGAGGAAAATTTAATGGCATCCCTGAAGATCCTGAGCTCGTTGATAGAAGCGCCATACGACACCTTTGAGCTGGAGAGACTTATACATACTTGGGCGTGCCACAGAGCCGCATTCAGGATGTGACATCTATAAAGGATACTCTCCGAAGCAGATACAAACGTCGCATCCGACAGATTTGGTCTTCCGCACTGTCGGCAAGGAACAAAGTATCTGCAACGAACATGCTTGCCGCCCCGGCACTACTCTATTCATTTGGAGTAGCTCCATGGACGAAGAACGAGCTCAGATCTCTTGATATCGGGACAAGAAAGGTTATGCACATGAACAAAAGCATGCATCTTAAGTCTTCTGTTCCGCGACTGTACATCTCACGCCGTCAAGGGGGTCGCGGAATATTGAGTCTTGAATGTCTTCACAACAGGATTATTCTGGGTACAGCACATAGAGTTGAAAATGGAACAGACCCTCTTTTTAAAATGGTCAGGAATCACGAAGAAGTGGGCAAAGGAGCGTTTCTGTACAACGCAGCGGAGGAGGCTGCTGAAGCACTCGGACTTGACTTCAGTAGTAGGGGTGAGCAAAATGCATAAAATCTTATCTGTCTCGAGTACTCACTCCTGAAAGACCGGATTAAGAAAGCAAAAGAGGAAAACTTTCGTGAACAGCTCCTCGATAAGAGGATGCACGTATTTTCCACAGAAATGTGAAGGATCAGTCAATGTCTTGTGAGCTAACGTTTGCTTTCCTTAAATCGCTCGGATTGAAGTCTGGCACGGAGGGTTTTATTTGCGTGCCAAGACGGTGTTATTTCCACCTTAACATATCGTCGCCACATTTTGAGTCAAGACATTCCCGATGATAGCTGCAGGGCGTACCATGCACACCCCGAGCATTTAGCTCACATACTATTTAGTTGTCCAACTCACGCGGGAACGACCTACATCCAAAGGCACAATGCGGCACTAAGAGTGCTTTATTACCTTCTCTGTCACTCCTACGGCATTTACCTTAATATCGCTCCTCTAAATGCTCCTAGGGAAATTAAGTCAATTATCGAGAATGGGAAGTGCCGCATATACTGGAACTTAATATTCTCGACAATTGTTTCGGTTGCTCACTCGAGGCCTGACATGGTTCTTCTTGACTTCGAGAAGCGAACCATGTTCGTTATCGAATTTTCGGTACCAGCTGACCAAAACGTCATTACTAAGGAGAATGAAAAGAAAGAGAGGTATCGAGACCTTGTAAGGGAGTTGCAACGATTGTACCGAGAATATTCTGTTAAATTGATCGTTCTTATCATCGGCGCTCTTGGAGGTGCCAACCTTGACTTGCTAATGACCTAAAAAGCATCCCTGCGTGTCAACAATATGCTAGAACACTTGCGGGAAAAATGCAGAAGGCGGTTGTCCTTGGGTCGCTCCGTGTTCT
>NC_046663.1:116876683-116879073 GCF_010883055.1 Belonocnema kinseyi
ATGTGATGTAGTCAATCACACACTGAATGCGGGACGCGTACTGTCTTGCCCAGCCTGTCTTTATGGCAAGTTGATGCATTCGTCTTTTGGTCTTATGATCAGTCGTTGGTTTTGTTTTACAGTTCGCATCGGCCAAAGCTTTCGCTGCATTATACACACAATAATTGATAGCCCAGAGGTCGGATTCTCCAGAAAAATGTCCACGAAGCTCGTCATCCATTTCAACCAGATTTTTAGGCTTGAGAAACCTTGGTGTTGATGTTTCTCCGGGTCGTAAAGCATCGCTCTTCATCTATTGGATGCCTGCCTGCCTGCGGTTGGTCATAGTGTCGCCTCTCTTTCTCTGTTCCCGGCTTGTTCTAACTGTGGTAGAGTAGGCGTTCCGCTTACATAGCCCCTTTTGCGGAGTAGTTCAGTATGGGTTCGCAGACGTTGCTGCGAAAAGTGCGATAGCTCCGGGTGTTTCTCGCACCACAGATCATGTAGCCGTGCCATGTAACCCCGTTCAGGGGCCACACTCGCATCGTAGCACTCTAGCAAGTCGTGATTCAGTCGCTCCGTCCACCCAAAGGTTGCGTGATCCCGCCGATCCATCGCATTGAATCCATTTTCATTGGCTCCCCCAGCTCTAGATTGGTCGGCATTGTTGGCCGACCTATTGTCGGGAGCCCTGCGCGTTCTGTTGTTTTGAACCGCACTTACTGCAACTATATTTGGTGTTGTCATTGTTGTTCCCACGAGAAGCTAGGGAAAGGGGTTCGTCCATCCTTGTAGAGCCCCGCATGCAAGGATAAGGCTGCGTACTCTGAGAGGTCGCCCGGTATCCCAAAGTCACCGTTCTAGACACTTCACCCAGGTGCCATTCAGCTTTCGGCACGGTTTTTACACCTCCGCTTGGGGGTTATTTCCTTCGGGAACACCCCTGGACAATTGTCCGCGACTGCCTATTTATTTTTGTTACCATGTTCAGCAGAAACCCTTGCTACAGGGATTCTCTATCCGCAACCCGAGAACGCGTTCGGTGGCTTTGTCATAGGCCCTTCGGTTTGATTCTAGAGGAATCAAAACCGAACCGAATGGTAGCAGAGCGTGGTTATATATATATATATATATATATATGAGGTGTGTTCAAAAAGTAAGGTGACTTTTCAATTTTCGCGGGCTACGTATATTTAAGTTTTAAATTTTTTGTTTTATTGTGTTGGTACACTCGTTACGATGATATGTTCACAGTTTTGACTATATAGCTCTTGTTGTTTTTCTGGCAGAGGCGTAAAAGGTTAGAAGGGTTTGGTGTGCTCGGCAATTTTCTTCTTTCGAAAAAAATGGAGCAAAGACTTTGCATTAAATTTTGTGTGAAAAATGGAATCCAGTGCTCTAAAACTCTTGAAATGTTGACAGTTGCATACGGTGAGTCTACTCTGAGTAAGAAAAATGTGTATAAGTGGTACAAGCTGTTCCAAGAAGGCCGAGAGGATGTTGAAAAGGAACCTCGCCCTGGACGTCCCAGCACGTCAACAACAGATGAAAACGTTCAAGCAGTGGAAGAAATGGTGTTGAAAAATCGCCGAATTACCATCAGGGAAGTTGCTGAAGATGTTGGCATATCGGTTGGCTCATGCCATGCTATGTTTTTGGACGTTTTGAGCATGAAAAGTGAGTCAACGAAATTTGCTCCAAAACCGCTTAATTTTAATCAAAAGATCCATCGCATGACCATCGCTCAGGAGATGTTGAATGAAGTCAATAATGATTCTGATTTTCTCAAAAGGGTTATAACTGGGAATGAATCGTGGGTATATGGTTATGACGTCGAAACTAAAGCCCAATCGTCTCAGTGGATGCATCCTGAGTCTCCAAGACCGAAAAAAGCACGTCAAGTTCCGTCAAATGTGAAGGTTTTGCTCACTGTCTTCTTTGATGATCGTGGCATAGTGCATCAGGAATTCTTACCGCAAGGTCGTACGGTCAATAAGGAGTATCACCTTCAAGTTATCCGCCGTTAGCGAGAGAAGATACGCAAAAAACGTCCGGAACATTGGAAAAACAATTCGTGGCTTCTGCATCACGATAATGCACCTGCTCATTCATCGTTGCTTGTGAAAGATTTTTTCACCCAAAAGAAGCACCACAGTCATGCCTCAGCCCCAGTCACTTTTTTCTTTTCCCAAAACAGAAGAGCCCCATGAAAGGACATCGATTTTCAACGATTGAGGAGATAAAAACTGTATCGCTGAAAGAACTCAAGGCTATACCACAAAATGATTATGAGAAGTACTTCGATGATTGGAAAAAGCGTTGACACAAGTGTATTATATCTGAGGGCGATTACTTTGAATGGTACAACATAAATATTGAGAAATAAATGAATATGTTTTGAGAAAACCATA
>NC_046663.1:116879173-116881886 GCF_010883055.1 Belonocnema kinseyi
TTTTACCGCGATTTCGCTGGAAGCGGGTGCAATTTTTCAGATTAGCACCCGCTCCCGGCGAAATCCTGCGGTTGTCCTTATGACAAATTTTTTAATATATATATATATATATGTATTTATTGGTTTGTACAGTGTACATACAGTACATACAGTACATACAGTGACAGTATGCGCTCTACTATGTACAGCGAATTTTACACTGCTGATACAAATAGAAATGCATATATACATAGTCAGTTCGAGACGGAATTCAAATCGAGAAATTGGGAGCTTCGAAATTCGATTCGAGAGACTTTCGAATTGCCGAATTCGAATCGGTTATATTCCATTCGGACTGAGTGCGTCAAATGTGGATTCAAGATTCTATCGAATTCCCCACTTCGAATCGTTTTTCTTACGATTCGAACTGAATACGTCCAATGTCGGTTCGAAAGACTTTTGAATTGCCCACTTCGAATCGTTTTTCTTACAATTCAAACTGAACGCGCCGAATGTCCATTCGAAAGACTTTCGAACTGTCAACTTGAAATCGGGTTGCTTTCGAATCGAACTGAATGCGTCGAAATTCGATTAAGAAGACTTTCGGACTGCCCCGCTCGAATCGGATTTTTTTCGAATCGAACTGAATGTGTCGAATTTCGATTATGAAGACTTTCGGTCTGCACCGCTCGAATCGGATTCATTTCGACTTTAAGTGAGCTACGTCGCTTTGGAAAAAACCGGTTCGATTCGAACAATGCACAAGTCTAGTAAAGCGCCATGCAAATATGTTAGCCGAATACTTTGATAGGTGGAAACTAAAAGTAAACATACAAAAGACTAAATTAATTATATTTACGCATAAGCAAAAAAAGGAAAATATTCCTGATTTCTACATGCACGATCAACTAGTTGAGCTCAAAAATAAAATAAAGTGTCTTGGAACAATTTTACAAAACAGATTAAATTTCTGTGTACAAATAGAAAATATTGAAAATAAAGTTCACAAGATGATCGGTGCCCTATTTTGCTTAATCAAAAAAAAAGTATCTTAAGTATTAAAAATAAAACCATTCTGTATAATATGATTATTAAGGCTGTGATACCATATATAGTGCCAGCCTGGAGCAATACAAATAAATCAAATGTACTCCAATTACAAATACTCCAAAACAAGTGCCTTGGAATGATAGCTAATGCAAAATGTAGAGACAGAAATGTAGATATGCATCATAAACTTAAGATTCCACTTATCAAAAAAGGAAATATACGAGAGAACAAAGAGCATCTATGAAACGCAAATAAATATACCTGAATTGCAGAATGTAAAAATATTGACTAGGGAGAAAGCTCCATTTAAGGCCACGTGACGAAAGGGTCACGTGACCAAACTTGGTCTTCAATTTTTTTTCCCAACTTACATCTAGACGAAATGAGGTATCGCTGTGAAAGTTTGGGAAATGAAAGAGGAGGTAATAAAGTCCATGTCTCTGCTGCGTTCCAGTGGCAATTTTGAGAAATTTTTTTTTTTGAAAAAATACCAGTGGAAGTTTTCTTTCCCAACTTACGTCCACGCGGAATGTGGTATGGTGTTAAAAATTTATCATGATGAATAGAAGGCAAGCAAGAATGTTTCTCTGGTCCTAAATAATTAGAATAGTGAAAAACTTTTTTTTTAATTACTATTTTGGAGAAATACCGACCGTGCTGTCATCAAACCCTGCAAGCAATTTGCAATGTTCTCAATGGGCTAGTTATGAGGTTTATATTGATTAAACTGGGGCAAAACAATAAAAATAGCTCACGCACATTATGCACAAATAATGCAAAAACTAAGTTTTGCACTTGAAATGCAAATAAACATATTTGGTCTGACATACGTATCTGTCTGGTATCAGCTGTGTTAAAGCAGCACTAGTGCAGCGAGTAGACAACTTCGAACTTCTAGGGGTCTGTGGATAAAACAGATTGCGTGATTAACGTCAGAGAAACATAAAAGTGAAACTTCTGCTGTAAAAGTCTAAATGTGTCCGTCGATAATCATTATTTGTGTAAATAAACTTTTTTCTTCATCCACCCTACTGAAAAGAATCTTTGAGTATATACTAAAAATTCTTTAGGTCAAAGAAGCTCAAAGAAATTCTCCGCAGGCACTCAGATAGATATTTTTAAAGGTCCAGGAAGCTCGTTTAAATGGTCTGAAGGCTTTAAAATATCCTTTCCGAAATTCAAATAAGAATACGATCATAAATAACAAGCAGAGAGGCTATCTCAATAGTGTAGCCGACACTCAAGGGTCCTTTGTTAAGCTTTCGGATTCAAATTTAGAAGTCAATTTTTTTTTAATTTCATAGTTAACAGCCTAAAACATAATAATTCGGAATCTACGAGTTTCGATGACTTCAGATATCTAACTTTTTTTTAATGCTCTAATTGGAATTAATAGAACGTTTCTCGTAAATGGAATGAGATACGCCAAAAAAGACATTTTTGAATTCAACTAGAAAATTGTATATCAGTATATAAGTTATAATTTAAAAATAAATTTAATGAGAAAATTCATCAATTAAAAAAAAGTGTTAATAATTTGAAGAGAAATTTAAGAAGGGAGATCGGATTAGCCACGACCAACTACTGTACCAGGTGTATACATATGAAACCGGTATTGCCATTTAGCGGCCAGTAGGCACACTTGTAGGCACTGTCGGAACTTACCATTTGTGCTAATTGGCGT
>NC_046663.1:116881986-116889961 GCF_010883055.1 Belonocnema kinseyi
CCCCATCATGCTGGTAAAATAAATCAATTGGGTTGCCACCCCTTTTTCCACCCACCGCCTGCTGGTAAAACACAGCAAGCTGTATCTCACCTTATCCCCCTCTCCTCCTCTTTACTTATAAAATGTAGCAAGTGGGTTGCCTGCCCCTTGTCCACCCACTGCCTGCTGCTAAAGCACAGCCCTTGAAATCATTATAATTCTATAAAATCTTCTAAAATCCCTTGGAGTAATTTAAAATATCCTAAAACTTTATAGATCACATAACGTCGTGCGATATCCTCCAAAATGTACCTCTGTTAGCAGAAATTACACCTTTATTGGTTAAAAATACAAGTATTTAGTTGAAAATGCAACAATTTCCTTGAAAAATCATAAATTTTGGTAGAAAATTCTGCTATTTCGTTGAAAATTTTACTAATTCGTAGAAAATTGACTTTTTGTTTACATTTCATTTATTAATGTTCAAAATAGATGTAAAATATTTTTTGGAAGAAAAGGACACTTTTTTTAATTGCTTGTTTCTTTAAATTAAATATCATATGTTTAAAGAGATATTCTACCTTTCTGGGATAAAAATGCAATTGTTTTGTTAAAAATTTGGCTATGTTGTTAGAAAGTTATAATTTTTGGTTGAATATTCTACTGTTTTGATGAAAATTTAACTATTTTATAGAAAAATTACTTTTTGTTTAAAATTTATATTTTGGCGTTGAAAAATTAACTGAAATATTTTCTGGATGCAAGTTCTATTTCATAAAAATTAGTTTTTTTTTAATTAAAAATTAATCTATTTCAGTACAATTTTTTAATTTCTTGGATGAAAATA
This sequence comes from Belonocnema kinseyi, assembly GCF_010883055.1. Taxonomy (NCBI): domain Eukaryota; kingdom Metazoa; phylum Arthropoda; class Insecta; order Hymenoptera; family Cynipidae; genus Belonocnema; species Belonocnema kinseyi. Next base: position 116,882,813 of record NC_046663.1, read on the forward strand.
CAATACTATTTGGTAGATAATTCAACCAATTGGTCAACATTCATCCCTTTTGATTGAAAAAAAAAAAATCTTTTTTAATAGAAAATTTAACTATTTTCTTTCGAAGATTTATCTTATTGATTTAAAAATTCATCTGTTTTTGTAGAAATACCAATTTTTTAAAATTAAAATGCAAAATTGATGTTAAAAATTCTTCTCCTTTGATCGAGTTTTCGAATATGCTGTTTGAAAATTTTAGCTGAATCACTTTGTTAAGGAATAATTTTTTTCTTTAAGATTTATATTTTTAGTTGAAAACTCATCTCTTTGGTAGAAAGTTGAACTATTTTGTTAGAAAATAATATTCTTTAATTGATAATTCAACTAATTGAGTAAAAGTTAAACTACATTGTTAAAAAATTATTATTTTTAAAAAGAATTATTATTTTCTTATGAAAATTTAACTTCTTAGGCCAACAGCCTTTTTTTGTTAAAAATCAATTTTTCATCGGAAAATGTAACACATCGATTTTTTTAAAGATTTATCTTTTTTAGCTCAAAATTCTCCTTTTTTTGTAAAAAAAAAAAGAATTTTCTTGATTTGAAATTTCATGTTTGTTGGGTAAAAACGCATCAGTTTAAAAATTCAATATTTGTACCTACTGAAAATTCCTCTTTTGGCTTGAAAGTTTAACAATTTAGATAAACTTTTATTTATTTTTAGAGAGAAAAATCTTTATTTGTTGAAATTTTATCTTTTTGAAATTAAAATTGTTTAAAAAATAAAATTTCATCTTTTTAATTGATATATAAGGTTTTTTTGTTGGGAATTTGTCTTTTTAGGGTTTAAGGACCTTCTTTCTAATCATTTTTTTTTGCATTATTTTTATTTGACATTCTCAATCATTTATTGTGTCGTTTGATATAATTTTGATTAAAGAAAAAAAAAGTTGCATTTTTCATTAACATCCGGTCGAGATATAGGCGATCTGAAGAAGCCATGTGAAAAACAGTCGCCGTGATATCTCAAATTCGGATTATCTGAAACAGAAAAACCCAATTGATTTTTGAAGATTCCATAAGTGGCTATCGTATGACCCTCAATCATTAATAAATATTGATAAATAGGTAAACGGTGAATTCTTAAAAACTATTTCGTTTTTTTTCTCCGTTCTTTCAACATTTACTGTGTCAAATTATTATTAAATATGAATGGAAAACATAACCGAGGATCATATGATAGCCAAGTCTATTCCAAATATTAAAAAAGAGTTGCACGAAATCGACTAAGTTGATCGGCTGGAATCGTGGTGACCCCCCCCCCCCCAATGCGTTTCGAGAAAAACTCGTTTAAAGTTTAAAGTACGAAAAGTTGTGCTTTGCGACCGCTCGAGGCCTTGCGAAGTATTTCTTTTTTCGGTCACTTCCGATGCGCCCTGAGGTAAAAGAAGTTTTCTACCGAGGTGCCGTTCACTGTAGAAATCATTGATTCTCCTTACTTAGAATTGATTTAGAATCAACGGCTCGTCAAAAGATTTTTCAGAAATATATCGGAATCAGCTTGATTCGGTGGAACCTTAGAGATCGATGCTGAAAGTTTGAAACATGCGTTCATCAGTAAGATTCAGAAGAAACACCGGGAATCAGTCTGAATAGCCAAGGATCACTCGGAATCGCTACGATTCCGTGCACACTCGAGCGTTAAAACACGTTAAGTGCGCAGTGTCGAACATAGGCTACATATACGAGGAGCCTGTAAAGTTATATTGCTTCTCAGCTGATATGCTAGTGTAGTCTAGAACAAGGACTGGTTTAAGCGAAGGTTCAAGTTTCATATGAAAAAGTACGTTTAAACGATTTAACATATTAATATAAGGGAGCTTCCATAAAGTATGTCGCAGTTTAATGTGGGAGGGGGTTAGCCGAATTGTGAAAGTTTATGGCTGAAGCTATCACAGGTTATGTGACTCAATGTGACAATGTGGGGGTGGGGGTGGGGGTCGAAAATCCGCCATAAAATTGTACCATCCTTAATGGCAGCTCCGTAATCAAAAGAAACTTTGTTATTGGTGTGGAACGACTCTGCAAAATATGTATTTCTTTAGTTGAAAGTTGACCTCTTTTGGTTGAAAATTTAACTGTATTGTTAAGAAGAACTTTTTTTCTTCAAAAAAAAACTTTTCAAATAAAATTAACTCCTTAATGAAAACTCAAATATTTCTTTGAAAATTCGCCTTTTTTGCATGAATTCAAACGTCTTTTAATTAGAATTAAACTATTTTTTGATTGAAGTATCAACTGTTACATCTTTTTTAAATTTAATATTTATTAGTTGAAAATTTAACTATCTTGTTAAAATTAAACAACTTTGTAAAAATCCCTTTTTTCGTTTAACATTAATCTCTGGTTCCAAAATTTTTTTTTTGCTCAGAGAACTGATTTTTGAACTGAAAATTTAACTATTCCTTTTTTGGTTTAAAATATGTCTTTTTTGGATGAACATTCAACTATTTTGTTGAATAATTGTCTTTTCGGTGTAAAATTAATTTTATTGGTTGAAAAGACATCATCTGTATTGGTCACAAATTCTTTTTTCTTTTTTTTTTTTAATTCACCTCTTGGGCTGAAAATGGAACCATTTTCTTGAAAATAATTAGTTTAATTAAAAATTACTTTGATTACCCGAAAATTGAATTATTCCGCTTTTGGTTAAAAATTGATGTTTCTTAGGTAAAAATTCATGCAGTTGTTGGAAAATTCATGTTTTATTGGGTACAAAATTAGTGTTCATATCTTCTAGTGCAAAATTAGACTTTTCATTTGAATTCAAGAAATTGGTCAAAGCGTAATATGTATCGGTCGAAAGTTCGACTATTTTTTCGAAAGTTGAACTACTTGGTTGACAATTGAACTACTTTATTAGAAATCCATTTTTGGTTGAAAATTTGTCTCTTCGGATTAAAATTCAACTGAATATTTTGTTGATAATTCATTTCATTTTTGATTAAATAATATTTTTTTAATTGAGTTATTTTGCCTGTTCCTTTTTTGGTTGAAAATTGATCTTTTTTAGTTGAAAACTCAACTATTTGATTGGAAATTTATTTATTTTTGGTTGAAAATGCAACCTTTTTGCTTGAAAATTCGTCTTTTTACAATCTCATCCAAAGAACGTTTTAGATTTGTGTGAAATTCGCCCTTCCGCCTTTTGTCCAATGTCCACGTTTCAAGACACCCTGAACCCCAAAAACAGGTTTTTACGAATGTGTTTATCTGTCTATTTGTCTGTGAACATGGTAACTTATAAAAGAATTGTTAGATTGGATTGGCCTTCAGTATACTGTCTTAGGGTCCTAAGCCAAATGTCAAGTACGCTAGCCAGCCATTTTGAATGAAAATGGAAAAAATTAGAGAATTTTGCAAATTTTTTAGAGCAGTTCTTTGAAAACTTAAGGATTCTATGATCATATATTTTTGGAATTTGCAAATTCAAATAATTTACCCTTATGATATTTTGCAATAAAATAAAAATTGAGAGACTTATAGCATTTTCAAAATCCACAAAAACAAACGAATATTAACATTTGCAGTCAATTTAACTTTCTTGTAGAAAAGTTTACTTTCTGTCTTGAAACTTCTACAATTTGGTAGAAATTTTTTCTTTCGTTAACTGGTTTAATTCCTAACTGGCTTTTTTATCTGGTTTTGAAATAAAAATTTTAAAGGTGCCCTTATTTGCATAATTGGAAAGTAGAATGCCTTTAAAAAACTTGAATATTTTCTAGGTAATTTGCTTGATGTATTTTCAAACGCTTTTCATTTGTATTCCTTCTATGGATATACCTAGAAAACTTTTAGGTTCTTCAAGATCTTTCATCTTAAATCCGTTACTTAAATAATTTTTGATTTCATTTAATTTATCTCTATCATTGCTAGCAATTAGCATATCATCTACATATACAAATATGACTACCATTTACCCTTCTTTTCTCCAAGTAAAAAGACAAGGCTCATGCAAGTCATTCTCTAATCCTAATTTTAAAGTTTCTTCCGAAAGTCTCTTATTCCACTTCTTCGGATCTGGAATTTCCATGTAGATCTATTCCTGAAAAAGTTCATTTAAAAAGGCAGTTTTTACATCTAGCTGAAACGCAAACAATTTATACTTGTGTATGATCGCAAGTAATGATCAAACGACTGGTAATCTAGAGACAGGTGCATACGTTTCCTTTAAATCGTACAGATTTCTATCCTTGAAACCTCTGATTACAAGTCGTGCTTTGAATTGTATTGATCCATTAGCCCGTAATTTCTTCCTAAAAACTCATTTTGAGTCAATAACATTTGCCTTTTTACCATATAGCATCACTCTAGGTCGGTCCACTAATTTCCATACATCATTAGCTAGCATAGAATCAAGTTCATCTTTGATTGCTTCCTTCCAATACTCCTTCTCTGTACTCGAAATAGCTTATTGATGATTAAGCGGATCACTATTTGATGACGCTATAAAACAGTGTATTAATTCATCTTCTCTGTTTCGTTTTTCCTCTTTTCTTAAAACATCTGTATACCCAGCATAATTTATAAAACTTATATCTTTTATTGGTCTGCTCATGAAGACATCTTTAGTTTGATCTTTAGACTCTACTTTTGTCTTAGTGTTACTTCTTGTTTCAGGATCTTCAGCTTTATTTTGCACACATTCCTTTTGTTTAGTGCTTTCATTTAATTTTTTCTTAGGCCTTCCTCTCTTCTTAAGCTCTATTATTTTTTCATTGAATCTGACATGTCGCGATGGATTTGTGATAAACATTTCCTCTATATTCTGTAAACACTCTAAATCATCTATTATTATTGTATCACTAGAAATCGAGCTTTCGCTGTAATCTATAATAATGGCTCTGTTATCTGAAAGCTTCTTATTCTACTTCCCAATCACATAATCAGCATTCTCTACCTCTCTAGTTTCTCCCTCTGAAACTAGCACCTCTTTATTTTGAATACTTGTATGTGATTGTTCAGGAAGCTCATGACACTTAACTATTTTTGCATGGCAAGAATATCTCTTGAACTCTGAATTATCATTATTTCTAATAACTTCAAAAGTTACAACCATATTCGGTTTTTCGTAAGTATCTTCGAAAATAGTTTTATTTGTGATTCTATTGTATACTGTAAGAGATTAATCATCTAAATAAATGCTAAAACCTGTATCTGCTAATTTTCTCAGCGACAACAGACTTTATGAGATATTTTTTGTTGCTATTACATCAGTCAACTTGAAAATATCTCTAGTTGCATCTGCCTACAACAAAAGATTACTTTTGCCATCTATTACTGTATCTGCAAATTTATTTTTATTTGCGCTCTTTATGATTCCATTCTCGCATTTATTAAAATAACTTGGAATAAAACTTTTGTTAACAATGTGATCTGACGCTCTATAATCAGCTCTGAAATTAACAACCTCTCTAGATTCTAAAACACTTGTAAATAAAATCTTACCTGAGTCACTTTTATTCATCGACTCTTTATTTCCCGATGCCTGATTCGCTTTTCCTTTCTCTTTATTGTTAAAGCCTTTTTGTTTCCACTTACTCTTATTCTTTGCACCTGATTCATTCAAACTCTTCTTCTTATTTTTATTAAAAATTTTATACCTATTATCTTTGTTTGTTTTATCTCCAGAACTTTGTGGTTCTTTATGGCTTGACAATAATAGCAAAACCATTTGGCAGTATTTTTAAGCCGACACTCGTTGTAAAAGTGACCCGATCCGTTGCATCTATAGCACTTATTCTCAGATGTTTGCTGATTATTTTGAAATGCTCTCTGAACTCTAATTTCTTCTTTAGTGTCGATCTTTCTCCCTACCTTTAGCTGTAAAAGAAAATATTTAATTTCCTCTAAACTCATTTCTCTTTTATGCGATTGCCTGAACATCAAGTCAGAATTTCGAAGTTCTATTACATTCAAAGATACTGCTTGATAAAAACTGATCTTATCTCTTGTTCAGTAAGCGGTACAGTGTCTTCACAAGCCTCATATTCTCTAATAATGGAGTCAAAGCGTCCGTAGAAATCATGGACCTTTTCATCCTTTTTCATTTCAATTTGGTACAGTTTTGGTCTAACGGAGGAGTGAATTACATTTGACTCATTCTTTTTACACCCTCCTAATATCTGTAAAATTTCTCTAGGATCAGACACATTTAAAACTCTCTTGTGATAAGATTCATCAAGATGTCTGATAATAAAACCTCTTAAGATAGTTTTTCTCTTAAGTATTTTTATTTCTGAAAGATTCTCTGCACCTCGAACATTTGGACCAATTACATCCAACAATATCGAGACTGAGCAAATCAGGTTTTAAATTATCTAAACAAATGTCAAAGTTTCCTTTCTGTGTTATATTATAGTTTCCTTTCATGCAAATTTGATGATTCGTAGAACCATCCTCTACTTTATTAATAAACTGAATACATGTATTCAATTTATCATTCTCTTCAGTGACAAGAACTTTACAAGAATCAGTGCTATCGTTTGATTTTCTCTTTTTCGATTCAGAATCAATCTCTTTATTTTGAACAAGCCTATTTTGATTTAAATTCTTTACCTCAATTTTTCATAATTTAAGCCTTTCAGCATCCAAATTTTTTTCGGAAATTTGAATCATATGAGACATTATAGTTGTGGCTCCCTACATGATTTTTTCAAGCGATGTTAAAGCTGTAGTCATCTTTTCATTAGCAGCTTCATTCCTCACAATTAGTTTCTCTTGCATCTGACATAGTTTCCTGCTTTCAGTAAATCTCAGAGATCCACTTTCAACAGGTACATTTCTGAACACTTCGGTTTTGCCAACGGTTTACTCTTTAACTCTTTATTTTCTGGAGGGAGGGGGGAATCTCAAAATTAATACCTGTATTACTCTTAAACATTTAAATAATCAGGCCCGATCATCTATCTCTTTAAACTTACTCTTATCTCTATCTCTATAAAATAAGCAAACTGACCACAGAAGTAAAATCAATGAAAGTAGCAGACCAAACGTACGTATCATTTCTTATGTACGAGGGTAGTTCAATAAGTCCTTAGAATGAAGTATAAAAACAATTTTTTTTGGGTAAATTTTTTTTTATTTTTCAACATAATCTCCTTGGAGCTC
>NC_046663.1:116890061-116906998 GCF_010883055.1 Belonocnema kinseyi
CATATATCTAGTCGGGAGTGGTGCTGACTGAAAACAGATGATTTGGAGCGATTCGCGCGCCATCTGTTGGACATTCTAAGGACTTATTGAACTACCCTCGTAGGACTAAAAACGTTTTTTGTTCGTTCGATTTTACAGTTACAAAGCGTTTTAGGCTTTAATGTTAAACGAGCGTTCGCGGGTATAAAATCGGGTTCTCCACCCTCAAAGCAATAGGACATACTGAGATATCCGATTAGATTCCATTTATCTCCCAGGTTGTACCAGGGATATCTCATTGATAACCCGCTGGATACCCCGCAAGGCGGAAATTGGGATATCCCCAGGATGCCAAAATATCTATGGGGCGTTTCTGGAGTATTTAAATGTCCTAAATAGGATATATAAGAATTTTAATATCCTATACTTGGGACATTATAATATCTCAAAAATGTTTCACAGATATCCTGGGGATATCTCAATATACGCCTTGCTCATTATCCAACATATTATCCGTAGGATATTCCTGGAACAACCTGGGAGATAAATGTGATCGAATGGGATATCCCGGTATTTCGGGTATATCCTATTGCTGTGAAGTCGCGAGTAGAGGGCTGCGGGCTGAAAGCGGGTTTTTGGGTTCAATCCGGATCAACTCGTAAACTAGATACTATTGCTCACCTCTATCCCAGTCTAGGAATTAATACAGAATGCAAAATCAAATGAAATATAGCTATGTGTAAGAAACACAAAAATTCAGTTCAAGTACTCCAAACTTTAAAAGAAAAAAGGTTACTGTAATATCAATTTATTGATTATGTTCTTTGATCAAGAGATAACGAAAAAAACTTGCTTAACTGAAGATTTCAAAAACATTCGACTTGTTTAATTTGGTTTGAAAACCCGAAATATGTCGATGATTATATTAATACAATATTGCGAGATATCCCTATGATGTCCAATGGATATCTCGAAATATAAATTCCTATTATTATTTGTGTTTTCACATTTTCTGTTAATTCTACCAATGCGATATCCTGCAATATCCTGCTGAGACCTAACCCTAGGTGGGTGATACTCATCTTGAATAATGATTTGAAGCATACATTTTAGTTTGAATATTTATCATATAACAGGAAATAGTACTGCAAAGGATGAGAGAGAATTATCTGATATTGAAAAGGTAGTTATTCAAAAATTGTAAAATGACTGGTTTTTGTGGCAATTCGAATGGATTACCGACGCTTTAAACAAAAAAGTCGTGATTTAAAGATAATTAGGTGAAAATATTCACATTGAATTTCACGTGGAAAATCACTTAAGATATAGATGAAAATGGATGTCATTTCTTATTTTCATGTACCCCGTATACTATATTATTGATAGGTTTTAATTTCTTATCGCAATTGGAATGATTTATTAGTATTTAAACGTTGCTTAGTCACTTTTCTTTATTATTCCAATTTTTCAGTTTGATATATCATCTCATCTTGAATTAGCGGGCTACCCAGTGAGCATAAAATTTGGCCATGACTTTACGACATCATTACGGCATCTTTACCAAGCCAAATGTTGTGTACACTGGGTACACAAAATAATGTCGGTGAAATAGGAATGGAATAAGTGACACATACCCTTCATTCCATGTGGAAGTTTTAAATTTTCTGGCTGATGACGAGTTGCCGAAATGTGAAGGGAACACAGCGGGCGGTGACTTCCCGCTCCATTATACTATACAACTGGTTTATCCGCATCTCAACATAAGCCTTCGAGCAGTCGACTTATACAGGGTGGACACGCTGGAGCTTACATACATGACGAACTTGCTTGCTACCCGAATTGCACAACCGCAGGGAAAAAGCCATTGTACAGGGGCATTTTCATATTACGTGCCTTTAAAGTTGCAATTGGATCGGCCATTCGGCGAAGTCCGTGCATCTTCAGATCAAATTTATCATAGTTTCCATGGATGCGTTCGAAACTTCAAATGGATACAAGTGTCAAAAAAATATAGGCTATGTTATGTAGTAATTACAAATAATAAAAGTGTTTCATTAATAATTAAGTCAGACTTGTGGACTGAGAAGTGAACATCAATTTTCTTCTGTGCCAATAACATTATGGAATGGCTTCTGAGTGACAAATACTATAAACTAGTAACAATATTGTGCTCTTTCAGTGTTATCAAATGTTTTAGAAATTATTCTATTTTCGAAATTGCTATCTCTGGATACGATATCTTAACTGGCATTTAACCAGCCTCTAAAATTCATTCTAATTCATTTTTATTATATAGGTGTATCAAAGATCTCGAGGCAATTTAGCTTGCCTGAATTTTCATTAATAAAATATTCAGGGATTTTTTTGTATTTTAGAAAAAGTTTTCTCTGGACCTCATCCTAAAATTTTGCTTGATCAACTATTAAAATAAATTAGAGACTCGTTGGTGATAGGATTGTATCTGAAATAAATCTAGACAAGATATTTAAGGCCAGAATTTTTATTTCAATTTTTTTAGAAATTATTCTGTTTTCGAAATTACTATCTCTGGATCTGATTTCCAAACTGGGATTTGACTAGCCTTTAAAATTCATTCTGATTCATTTTTACGATATAGGTGTATCAAAAAGATATCTCAAGGTAATTTAGCTTGCCTGAATTTTCATTAATAAAATATTCAGGAATTTTTTTGTATTTTAGAAAATGTTTTCTCTGGAACTTATCCTAAAATTTTGTTTGATGAACTATTAAAATAAATTAGATACTCGTTGGTGATAGGAGTGTATCTGAAATAAATCTAGACAAGACATTGTAGGCCAGAATTGTTATCAAATGTTTCAGAAATTATTCTATTTTCGAAATTGCTATCTCTGGATATGATATCTTAACTGGCATTTAAGCAGCCTCTTAAATTCATTCTGATTCATTTTTATGATATAGGTGTATCAAAAACATATCTCGAGGCAATTTAGCTTGCCTGAATTTTCATTAATAAAATATTCAGGGATTTTTTTGTATTTTAGAAAAAGTTTTCTCTGGACCTCATCCTAAAATTTTGCTTGATCAACTATTAAAATAAATTAGAGACTCGTTGGTGATAGGATTGTATCTGAAATAAATCTATACAAGATATTTAAGGCCAGAATTTTTATTTCAAATTTTTTAGAAACGTAAATAGAGGACGGCATAATTCGAGCCTAAACGAGAACTCAATCAAATCCACTAAAAGAACATTCCGAGCAGATTTGAATTACACTAAAAGATTTCTATTTTATGATAAGGTACCAGTAATGTATGAATTTAATATTTAGACCTGATAAGACAGATAATTCATTTCATTTCTGCTACACTCCTATTATCAAAGAGTCTCTAATTTACTTTAGTGGTTAATCAAACCAAATTTTGAAATGCAATCCAGAACAAAAATAAAAAAATCCCAAAGAATGTTATGAATAAAAATTCAGGCAAGTTAAATGTCCTCGACATATCTTTTCGATACACCTTTACCACCAGATTGAATTATAATTAATTTCAGGGGATGATAAAATACTAGTTTCGAAATGAGATCCAGAGATAGAAATTTCGAAAATAGAATGACTTCTTAAAAAAATGGAATAACAATTCTGGGCTAAATGATCTTGCCTAGATAAATTTTTGATGCAATCCTATCACCAACGAGTCTCTAATTTATTTTAGTGGCTGATCAAACCAAATTTTGAGATGAAGTCCAAGGAAAACATTTTCTAAAATACAAAAAAATCTCTAAATATTTTATTAATGAAAATTCAGACAAGCTAAATTGCCTCGAGATATCTTTTTGATACACCTATATCATAAAAATGAAATAGAATTAATTTTAAAGGCTGATCGAATGCCAGTTTGGAAATCAGATCCAGAGATAGCAAATTCGAAAATAGAATAATTTCTAAAAAAATAGAATAACAATTCTGGGCTAAATTATCTTGTCTAGATCAATTTTTTAAACAATCCTATCACCAAGGAGTCTCTAATTTTTTTTAATGATTGATAAAACAAAGTTTTAGGATGAGGCCAGAGAAAACATTTTCTAAAATACAAAAAAATCCCTAAATATTTTATGAATTAAAATTCAGGCAAGTTGAAATACCTCGAGATATCTTTTTGATGCACCTATGACTTAGAATTAATTTTAGGCTAATCAGTCCCCAGTCTTGGGATAAGGTCTAGATATAACGGCTTTTCAATCGTGTTTATGGAAATGAATCAGCTAAAATGCACCAAATCCATCTGCGTTTCCTGATGTATATTTCATCTATTATCGATCTGTGAAAAAAACAATGGAAATCAGCTATTAATTTCAGAAGCAATGTGTTACTTATTAAAATCATTAATAAGTAATGATTGTTAAGTTATTATTAAGTAATTATTTTGTGCATTATTACTGCCGACACTGTCAGTTATAAATATACAAAACCACAAAACATTTCTTTGGTAAAGAATAATCAATCGAATGTATAAGAAACATGCCGGGGGCCGATCTGTCATTATTTGGAGGTTATGTTCAGATTTACCTTTTTACCCAAATCGCTGTGAGTAATTGTAGGTAATGTCAATTAAAAATTTTCGCAGGTAATATTTTATTCACTTTATTCAAAACACATCCTGTCTTTTCATAACATACCTTTTTTATGCCGCAAATAAGCGTTGAACACAATTCACTCTTCGCCCACTAAAACCGCACAATATAATTACCAATTTTTATTATTTGTTCCCCAGCAGTCATTCCATAATGTTATTGGCATAGAAGAAAATTGAGGTTTACTTCTCAGTGCGCTAGTCTCACTTCATTATTGATGAAACACTTTTATTCTTTGTAATTACTACATAAAATAGCCTCTATTCTTTTGACGCTTGTATCCATTTGAATTTTCGAACGAAACCATGGAAGCTATAATAAACTTGATCCGTAGATGCACGGACTTGACCGAATGGCCGATCTGAATGCAACTTTAAAGGCGCGAAATATGAAAATGCCCCTGCACAATGACTTCTTCCCTGCTGTTATCCAAATTCAGGTAGCAATCGAGTTCGCCATGTGTGTAAGCCCTAGCGTGTCCACCCTGTATTTCCTAGAATTTTCCTTTCGCAATCTTAGGATTGGCAGCAAACTCTAGGACTCTTGTTGGGAAATATGTATTGTGAATGGCATAAAACAACAATTCTTATTAATTGTGTTGGTCATTTTTTTTTATCGGTAACGATAATTTTTGTACCGGTACATACAGTGTATAGACTTCATAAATGAAGATATTCTGTTTTTTGTTCATATAATTTAATTTTTCTCATCTCTTGAAAAGTGTGAAAAAATGGTCAAATGATAGTGAGATAGCTAAATGTGAAGAACATCAATATTTCTCAATATTAAAAAATTATTTACCATTAAAATTTCATGATTTGCCAATACTGCTTAGAAACATTTAAAAATACATTTTATCATCAAATATAATAATAGATCAAATATAATCAAATATAAGTAATAGATGCATGGAGCATAACATGGATGGGGAAGTCGCAACCCACTGGGTTCCCCTGACCTTTCCGTAACTGGACATCACCTCAACTTTCTATATGGATTTCTACGTCGTTGGATAAATTCACGTCGATATTTGTACCTGGGTAATATCTTCAATTGAATAAATTGTATAACTCGGTTCTCATAACAAATATTTTTTCTGAAAAAGCCATGTGTCATTTCGATATATTTTTCGCGTAGTTTACAGATCAGGCGGTGAAAACATTTTATCACACGATTACTTTTTTTGTAGAACCGTGTTCAAAATTTTTTAAAAATTTTTGAAATATAGGATTATTATTTCATGGGAAAGCAGAAATATCCCTGGCGAACCAAAGGAACCGAAAGGAGCATCTACAAAGTACCCGTAAAGACCACATTAGGTCCCCATTCGGTTCCTTTCGGAAAAATTTAAAAAACAGCAAGATTAACTTTTAAACTCTTAAAATTAAGATTCTGCGTTAAATTTTCTATTAGAAACTCACGGAGTAATCGCAATGCTTTTATTACAGCGTAAAAAATTTTTAAAAATGTTATTAATTTTTGATGAAAGTGACTTCAAGCGCATCTATAATAGCTCAAGTAGTATGTTACGCGCGAAGTTTAAAAATAAAATTCTCTCTCACTTGCATCGCAGCGTTGTTGTCTGAGGTTTCCACTGCGTGGCGCTAGAATCCAGACAAAATTCTTTAACTTACCGACGGAACGCTTTTTAACTGCTAATAAAAGAAGATGCACTTGAAGGCGCCTTCGGCCCATGTAAATGACAGGTATTTTATTTTTTAAAGTTTTTAACGCTGCAAAAAAAATTATTGTGGTTACTCTGTCAGTTTCTAATGCAAATTTTAACGTAGAATCTCAATTTCAACAATTTAAAAGTTGATTTTGCTGTTTTTTTTTAGTTTTTTTAAAAGGAACCGAATAGGGACCCAATGCTGTCTTTACGAGTACTTTGTAGATTCTTCATTCGGTTCCTTCGGTCCGCCAGGGATTATAGGACTTTTCCACAAAGATTCGCCACCATGTTTAAAAGCAATTTATAATTTTTGTTTTTTTTGTATCAAAATAGAGGAGAAAATGTAAGGATTGCACCGAACGTGTTCGTTGCAGATGAGGGAATCGCTGCGAGTCACAACTTTTTGACACCCTAGCTACGTATATCGGAACAAAAACAACAAACAAAAGGTCTTTAATTACCGTCTGAGTCGTGCTAGGCGTATTGTTGAATGTTGCTTCGGAATTTCAGCTGCGCGATGGAGAATTTTTGAAAGGAAAACTATTGCTTCAGTTGATACAGCAAAAAAATCGTTAAAGCTGCAGTGGCACTACATAACTTCAGCTTCGCCTTGGAAGAAAGAAACTCCGAAGACGAAAGGCCATATCACACGTTGAGTTCAGAAGATCGCAAATTGATAACCGAAGGGACCAGTGATATTGCTCCTCATCTTCTGCCAAATGTTGATGAAGCATCATATCGCGTGCAAAGTCCTGCTGAAGTTCGAGAGATATTTGCAGAGTATTTTTACGACAAGGGAGCCGTCGATTGGCAGTGGAAAATAGTTCTGCGTAATGAGTTCCAATCACTCTAATATTTCAGGACGACTAGACAGTCTAAAAGAATTACATCTAAAAAATTAATTATGAAATTCAAACAAATTTTTGCAAATGAGTGTATAAAACTTATTCGATATAGAGGGAATTTTACAAGAAAAGCTAAAAAATGATTAATCTTGAAGTTCTCCTTTTCAATTATGTGAATTTTTTAAAATATAATTCTCAAATTGACCATGGGCCTTGTCCTGAATAAAATCCCACATTTGAATGTTTCCATATAGTTTCTTTTTATGTGAGATGGGGATAGAAATAATAATTAGTATTCAGAACTTGAAGATGCATACAGATTAAATATTAATGAACTTTTTTCACATAAATGCTCGCATGCGAAGTAATGACTCTCTTCGAAAATATATGAAAAATCATTTAATTCTGATTAAAACAGTAGTAGAATTTGAAAAAAGTTAAAATAAATAATTAAGATCCGAATCACTAATGTACACGGTGTATTTTAACAACTTTTATCCCATGCGTTAATTTGCTCATCATAAACAACTCATAAGCTAACCACACTCTAATAGGTCCATCTTAATAAACAATTAGTACTGCTTAACGAGATAACCACGATTCTTCTCGTCATCTTAGCGAAGCTCTTATTCTTGAAACCATAAAACAGAAAATACTACGTAAATAAAATACAAAATTAGACAACAATATTTATTATATCGGTTTAGTTATTATATATGTTCAAAATTAATAATTATTGACAACATAAGCGAACAGTTTCTAAACATAATTTTTTCAATTCAAAAGACAATCCCAATTATTGTAAAATAACCACATAGATTATAACCTGCATGTCGAAAAAAGGAATCGAACTTCTTCACAATTCGTTTGGAAAGTATTGTGTTTGTTGGTTAGCTAACCCGTTACACCTTTAAAATATGCTTATAACAACTGATATTCACTTTCTTTGCACAAATTATCTGCAAAAACATAGTAATATTTTATTTTATTATATCAATACTTCTTTTTTAGTCATGATATGTCCCCTAAGGGTTTACATGTCCTCCATTCGTTACAATCTTTCCGCTTATATCTATATTTATTTAAAATCTGTACACCACTAATCTGAGCGACTACCGTTTCCTTTTTCTTTCACATTTTGAACCTCCATTTTCCTTTTTTTCACGTGC
Organism: Belonocnema kinseyi; assembly: GCF_010883055.1. NCBI lineage: Eukaryota > Metazoa > Arthropoda > Insecta > Hymenoptera > Cynipidae > Belonocnema > Belonocnema kinseyi. The sequence goes on from NC_046663.1 coordinate 116,898,342, forward strand.
ATTCTTCATTCTCTCTCATTCGCTCCTCTAGCACCCTCCAACTCCTTCATCAATTCTTCTCCTAATCCATCCTCCCCTAGAATCTTAACCACATTCTCTTGCCAGCTTCCTTTATCTTCCATTCATCTCTTACATCCTTCCCATAGATACTCCCAAGTTTCCTCCTCCCATTCACCTACTCTACACTTTCTCTCTCTCTCACCCCATCCCTTTTCTAAATACTTTGACACACCTTCCTTTTTTATCATATTATACCATTAATTGTATTTTGATGCCTCAATCATACCCCATCTTTCTATTAGTTGCCTTTCCCTCTCCCTTTTTCTAATTCATCATAGTTTATTTCAGTCCAGTCTTCTATTTTTTTATCATTAAAGAACTTCCTCTTTTCTTCTTCCCATCTCGTTAATTCGATCGAACTTCCTCTCTTCTCTTCTACCTCCATCAAACACTTTCTCGCCAACTCTCCTCCCTTTCCCTCCCTCAGCTTCATCTCAAATTTCCATGCCCTCTTCCCCGCTCTAATACTTAATTTATCCCTTTGCGTTTCTTCTCTGACCATGTATCCTGGCGTCCTCTAATCTGCCCCTAGTGTCCATCTTACATACCTTTCTTGTAAACTCTAAATATCTTTCCTTTCTTTCCATCCCCATATCTCTGCTCCATAACCTAATACCGGCAATACCAGCTTATCAAATAACCACATTCTCCTTCTCGAATTTTTTAACCTTCTTTTGCCTATTCCCATATCTGTTTCGTTGCCCCTACTGCTTTTTTATTCTTTCTCTTATATGAGCTGTATGACCTCCATTCGTTTGCAAGATATATCCCAAATATTTATACTCTTTTATTTCTTCTAACTTCATTCCCTTCCATCTCCCTGTCCATTCTTTCTTCCTTCCCCCTCCTTTTGTGAACCTCATTATCTTTGTTTTTTCTACATTTACATTCATTTTTTCCCCATCTAAATATTTTTCTAACACTGTAATTAATCCCGCCATCCCTTCTTCATCCTCTGCTATCAACACTATGTCGTCTGCGTATGCCAAGGTATACATATTTGCCTTCCCGTTTCCTAGACTTTTTACATTTGCTCCCCTTTTATTCATATTACTATTGCTTTTTTGTCCCTCTAATGTCACTATTAAGGGAAAGTGATCCGAATCAATATAATCATCTACCCCTAGTTTCTTAACCTTAACCCTTACCTTTTATATTCCCGTTTAATATACACCATCCCTACTCCTCCAAGCTCTTCAACAACCTTTTTTCATTCTCATTTAGTACCTTAACTTAGGATTCTCTTCCTCTATCTTCTCTCAATTCTGTTCCTCCACTGCCTCCTGTTCTCGCATTGAAATCCCCATCTATTATCAGCCTCATCTCTTCTTTGTTTTGTTCAATCATTTCTTTCATCTCCTCTGCTTTCTCCTGTATATCACCGTTCACATAAACACCCACTACCTTCTACTTCTGTCCTCCCATCCTTACCTCTTCTACTATTACTCCTTCTTTTTGCTCTTTCCTGTCTTTCTTAGATTACCCTGTTATACATTCATTCCTTACTCCCATCACCATTCCTCCCATTGCTCTGCCCTTTTTGTGCTTCATCTTTGCATTTTGCACTTGCCATTTGTAACCTCTTGGTAACCTTCCCCTTACTCTTTCCCATCCCTTTTCATCTAGCCACGTCTCTATCAATATGGTTACATCCCATTGTGTCAAATTTCTCATAAACTCCCCTTACTCTTTTCCATCTCTTTTCATCTAACCACGTCTTTATCATTATAATTACATCCTATTGTTTCAAATTTCTCATAAACTCTCTATCCTTTCTCTCCAATCCTGCTATATTCCAGTAACAAAATTTCCATTCAACCCTACTTTCGTTTCTCATCTTTTTTTCCTCCCTAATTTCTTATTTTCCCATCTCTCGTTCCTTCCTCGCCTAGTTTCTCTGCACCTCATTTCTTACTATCTGTTCCCTTGCTTCATCCCAATCCCACCATACTCCGTCTATCTGTATTCTCCCATACTTAACCCATGTTCTCTTTCCCTTTTTTCCCCTCTTCCGCTATTTTCCTTAATTTATACTGCATCTTCCTCTTTAGCCATGCCAAATCATCCTCTATTTTCTCTAGAGTTCCATATAATAATCTCTTCTTTGTCATCGCCTCCCTCTTATGTTCCCATTTCTTTAGTTTCACCAGTACCATTATCTTCCCTCTCCGCTCTTCCCTTCCTGCATTTTACATTTCCTTTATCTCTACCTTAGCATCAATCTTTTTCAGTACTTCATCCACCCCTTCCATCAGCTCCTGCCCCTCTAATCTTCTACCCTTTATCACTATGTTTAATTTTCTTTCTTCCCTCTCTTTCCTTTCTATTATTTGTTCTATTTTTCTCAGCCTATCCATCTCCTTATTCTTACTCACGCCCCACCACAATCTCGGTTCGAGCTTTCAAGTTTCTTCATCCAACCTTGTATCTTTTTTGATATTTCACGCTCGAACCTATATCTTCCTTCTCTTCACTGCTTTCCCTCTCCCCTCTCTTCCCTTTGATAAAAGCCTCAATTGAACCTACGCTTTTTGCTCTTAAACTCTCCTTTTTCTTATAGTTTCTTATAGTTTTCTTATACTTCCCCCTTGCATTCCTTTCCTTGATCTCCTCTTTCAGCGTACTGAACACTTCCTACTCTAAATCTATTTCTTTCGCACAGATACTCGCTCCACCAGCCATGAATCAGATTCAAACTCTCCCGCCTTCTATGCTTCCCTGTCTCTATCTACCGTCGCGGTCTGATATCTGCCCCATCTTTCTCAGTCGCTTCCCAACCCTGCTTCTACCAACCCAATCAACACAGTTCTCCCAACCTATCACAATTTTCCAAACAACCTAACCTTAACTTCCACACAAATCTGTCTCAATCCTCCAAAATATCTACCTTTCCTTTTCAATCTCACAATTCCTCAATTCGTCTCTCACATCCACACCCTTCTACACACTTCCACAATCCATTTACATCAAATTTCATCACAATATCAGAAAAACTCAGCATCAACAATTCCCACTACTTTGCACTTTCATGCCGGAAAAGGAAGTCTCCTTATATCAATACTTACTACAGAATAAATCCCGTCGTTATTACACATTTTGAAAAATATTTAAACTACCCATTTTTTTTCACTTGTCAAGCTGTTTTCAAATATTCGAAAACATTGCGAAGGCAGGCGCTAAATTATTCTCTAGTCCCTGCGCGGGTCGAACTTATCACTTTCGGAACACTTTTCGGCAAATTTGCTGCAATCATTTCATTGGTCGAAAAATATACTCCCCAAATCTGCTAATATGCTAATATGTATCCATGGGACTCCACCCTCAATACAAGAATTTTCGTTCATAATTTCTCATTTTTGGAAAGTAATAATGTTTGCGTACTCTTGCTATGGTTCCGCTCACTCCAAAATGACTGGCTATATCATGATTCTTAATTACTAACGCCTTTCCCATCGCTCGAGGCACCACGTACAATTCATTTGCTTCATTGCATTTTAGTAAAAGCATTATCAATTATCTCAGCAGCCTCTTCTACTGGAGCCCGCGACAAAGCATGGCCATGACGCATTCTGTCACCAATTCTGTGAAAGATTTCAAACTCATAATCGGCGAGCAAGTTCTGCCAGCGTACAATCTGGTGATTTTTCGTTTCAAACATGTTTGCGTGAACAAGAACCTGACAGTCCATAATCACAGTAAAAGGAATTCCAATTAAAAGTGGTCACAAGCGTTCCATTGCCCAAACTATAGCCATTAACTGTAGTTTTGAGGAATGATAAGTTTTTTCTGAGTCTGAAGTTCGTATGAAGTTCCATTTCCTGGAAAGCCTTTTTCTGTCGTTCCTGCCATACAAACTTACCATTCTTTTTAAACAATTCAGTTATTGGAGCACAAAGACTCGCGAGTCCATAAAAACTACGCGATTCTGATGCATTTCTCGGAATAGTAAATTCTAAAATGGCACGGACCTTTTTATCGTCTGGACACATTCCTCCGTTACCAATCCTGTAGCCAAGAGACTCAACACTTTCCAACCCAAAACGAAATTTCTTAACATTTAAGTTTAAACCTGCATTCTCTAAAAGGTTCAAAATTTCCTCGAGCTTCTGCATTAGCTCTTCTCAAGTTCGCGCGTGTACTAAGATATCGTCGAAGTAATGCCACGCCAATTTGTTTTCATTAGGAGCGAAAATTATTTTCATCAATTTCGCGAAATAAAAAGGAGCACTCATTAATCCAAAGATTGCCCTTTCGCATTGGCCAGTTTCATCTTGAGTGATAAAGGGTGTCTTTTCCTTCGCTTGCTCGGTTAGGGGAATCTGTAGATATACCTGAGCCAGGTCCAAAACAGCGAAAATCGTAGCTCCTTGTAATTCTTCTAAGCTATGATCAATATTATGGAATGGAAAGTGTATACATAGTGTTATTATTTACCTTTCGATAATCAACTACGAGCACGGTACTACCATCAGATTTTTCTAATAGAACACATGGACTAGCATAAGTAGAGTTAGTCTCAGTTACCAATTTTGCCTCTTTCTATTCTCTAACCTTATTTTTAATCATTTCTCTTTTTGGAACATTCGTAGAGTATGGTCAATTTTAACACGGTTTAGTACCGGGTTTCATATTTATATCCATTTGAATTAGATTAGTGCAACCGACCTGGGAGGAAAAAAACGCAACGCAATTTCGGAATCGATTTAATAAATTTAAAATTTGCTTTTGATGAGCTACACTTAACTTTTGTACGTCATCAGTCAGATTCATTATTCCTTTTGGTAAGACTACTGCCCTATCACTATTATTCTGGAACGGCAGATACGCTTCGCGCCCATTTGTCTGAACTTGAACAAAGCTGATAGAAGCTCGTGGTAATTTAGTGGTTTTTGATACATGAGGCTGAGACAGAGATACATTTTGGAGTTAGTTTTCGACAATAAAATGGAAAATTTAATACTTCCCCTTTTCCAAAATTCACTCCTTCACTTGGCGCGGCTCGGGTCATAGCTGCAAAGGCTCGACATTTAATTAAATTAATATAATTTGCGGATAAAATACATTTTTGAGTGTCAGCTTATTTTATTCCAATTACCAAGGAAAATAAATCGGATTTTTAAAGCAGCGACTATGCAAGGAGATTATACATTGGGAAGATTCAAAATTAAATCGACGAGAAATAGCAATTCCAGAAATACATAATTTATATACAGTTTGTACTTACAGACTTCAAACGTCAACTTTCGCTCCAATTAATCCAAACTCGGTAACAATATTCCGCAATGGTTCGACGATTATGATAATTGGTTAAAATATCTGCAATGGGGGAAACAGACCCCTCGACGAAATTCACAAAACAATATCTTTCGACGAATAGTGACGCGCGTTCGTTCTCCTCGTGATCAAGTATTTCAATTGCCGCGCGTGACTCCCGTTTGGGTATCAAAACCCTATGACCGCGAATCAGGTCATGAGTGGGTCAGGACCCTAACGTACCGACAATAAATTTGAAATTGAAATTCTATTTTTTCAAATTCTTCTAGTTTTCCAGTTCTGTCTGTGGAAATTCCTGAAACGGAAATTACTTTCGTTGTACAAAAATAAACTGATCATCATAACTATAGTATGCAAATTAAATAAATCTGTGAAGTTCCTGCCCATAATATCATCGTAACACTGAGCATCGTCCTTGACAATTTGAAATCGTATCTCATTCTCTTTACATCCGTCTGCATATAATTTTTCACGTATAATTCCGATCGACAGTACTACGTCTGCCCCAAAACCTTCAATCTCATTAGATAGTTCAATTACATTGAAATCGTGCTTGATAACCACCGATTCTTTAATCAGACAGTCAGAATTTCCCGAATCTATGAACGCATCAACTTCGACATTTCCGACTTTAATTTTCTTTTCATATTTCCGGTTCGTATTCTCTCTACAATCACAGTCAATTAATTTTGTTTCCGCTTTCGGCAAATTTCGCTGTTTTGAACAATGTTTAGAAATGTGCCAGATTTCATTACAATTGTAACACTTTATTTCAGGGTTTTCAAAACAATCGCGCGCTGTATGCCCTGTCTTTTTACACAGAAAACATACGCGTTCATCATAGTTAGCAACTTTGTCACATCAATAGGAGCTTGTGGTTGTTTCGCTGCAGTAGGGGGATGTGGATGTAACGGGTTTGTCCCTGTCGAGCTAGGATCCGAAGGTTGAGGGTTTGTTGCGCTGGAATTCCCTTGTATGTTCCCAAAAGCATGTCCGAAACCTTCTTACTGAAACACCCTATACTTTCGTCAATAGATTTGTCCATTGCATAATAATCCTACACTGCACTTCCAAAACTTGGCTCATACAAATTCCATTTCTGAGATGTTATAAACTTTTCCACTAAACTATAAATTTCCAGGACTCAAATCAACCACACTCGTCGTAATAGAATTATAGATAGTATATATTTGGAGAAATATAAATACAAATTCATTAACACAGTTTCTAAACTGGTTCGTAATCGCACCGATTGTGCTTTACGGGAAGACCGCGTATCCCTAACGTCCGTATGACTTAGGCCAAATCGAGACTTCCGTGTTTCGCGTCGACGTCTCAACTGACTGCCTCCCGCGTTCTACGCAACTTCTGTTCTCTCTCTCCCTTCTTTCAGGTAGCCAGTATCAATATTTTATATTTGCAAGCGGTCAGCACAATACATATTGCGTTTATCGTATACAATAGGTGTATGTATTATATACGCGTATCGTGTACGTATTATGTACGTGTATCGTGTATGTAACAGCAAACAAAAATGGACGACAATACAAGATGCAAAGTAAAATATATGCAATAACGTTTTTTTAGAATTACGTACAATTTCGAGTATTACTTATTCAAGAAATCAATCAGTTAAAATTAAGAAGAGCCTTTGTTTCAATGGATTAGCATGCTTTTCAGGGGCCAACAAACCAATTTTTTTTTTTCAATTTAAAGCTACATTGGGATCATGCTGGCAAAATATGTGCTGTTACTGAAAGTTTGAGTCACTTTATAAGAAAAAATTACGGCAGTACAAAAAAGTTTTAATTGAAAAATCTGTTTTTCAACATTCATAAAAAATTGTTCAGCCCTTGTTAATTGCCAAAATTGACTCGCGATTTTTTTAGAACTGCTCTGATACCCTGTATAATATATATTTAGGCCATTAAAATTGATTGAGTCATTTTCGAGGAAACTGATCATTTTGATTTTTTCTTAAATTATATAACTTGTTTAAAAATTTATTTTTAAAGTTGATACTTGCGGTAAATTAGTCTTATGATGAGAGAAACTAACCACCTAAATATGAATTAAATCTATTCTAAGGCAGACCAACGATGCTTACCCAGCTACGGCCTTTGGGGTCAACAGTAAAAATTTCCAAAATTTAATTCATATTTTGAAGGACCTCGCTCTAAAGGTATGGGAAAATAACTGTCGGTAGATTTGGCTGAAACTTGGTAAATATTTAAATAATTAGGGCCTAATGAAAGATCCGGAAATAAAAATGAAGAAAAATGGACATTTATTGCGCTATACGGCGCTGAGCGCTCAATTTCATGAAAACAATAAATCCCCAAATATGCTGGAAGGGGAGAGACGACGGCACAGCGAATTCAGTATCAAATGCGAGCTTGATAATGATGTATGTTGCGTGCATTCAAAATATGCCGAACGCTAAGCGCTCAACATTTGAAAGTAATAAAACGTTACAGCTCTAACGTTGAAAATGGTGCTTCAATGAGATCAATATCAAATGCGCTTAATCTGACAATGATATATATCGCGAGATGGTCTAACCGATCGAACGCTAAGCGCTGAAAAGGAATTCTATAATTCAAAACATTCTTCCGTGAGCGCAGATACGGTGACAACGTCCGGTTGAAGCAAAGCGAGGTTATTTTGGAGATACATATCGCGCGCTTCTCAAAACTGACGAATGCTGTTAGCGCTTAAGATTTTAATTAATTACACTTACTGCTATAACGTTAAAAATGGCTCCCCGTTGAGATTAATATCAAATGAGGGTTTTAATATAATGATATAAGTCGCGCACTGATCTAACTGACCGAACACTAAGCACCTCAGATTTAGTCTAAAATTTAAAACATGCTTTCGTGAGCGCAGAAAAGGTGTCAACGTCAGGTCGAAACAAAGCGCGGTTATTTTTAACATACATATCGCACACATCTTAAACCAGCCGAACGCTAAGTGCTATAGATGCAGTCTAAAATGCAATACATGCTTCCTTGAGCAAAGATAAAGTTCCAACGTTAGTTCGAAACAAAGTGAGGTAATTTTAAAGATACAAACCGCACGCTTCTCAAAACAGATGAATTCTAAGCGCTTAAATTTTAATTTAATAAAACTCAACTGCTGTAACTTAAAAAGCGGGTCCATAGTGAGATCAATATCAAATGAGAATAATATTACAATGATATACGTCACGCGCTGGTCTAATCGACCGAATCCTAAGCGCTTTAGATGTAGTCTAAAATTCAAAACATGCTTCCGTGAACGCAGATTAGGCACCAACATTAGGGCGAAACAGAGCACGGTTA